>NW_026527510.1:0-33056 GCF_022682495.2 Desmodus rotundus
CCTGGGGGCCTCCCCCCTGTTCTTCCATCCGTAAGGGGAGACCCCCTTACGGATGGAAGAACAGGGGGATCTTCACAGTGGGGAGGACGGGACGGAGGGGTCTGCGGGTTTGCCGCCACGTAGGCCAGTTGCTCGCACCCCGGCCCCACGTGTCCCAGCTCCATGGACGAGGTGGGCCGCTTATGGCGGGATGCAGGCGTCCTGCGGGGGTCAGGGGACGGCGTGGGCACTCCCCGGGCGAGAGAGGGCGCCTGGGACCCGAGAGAGCACCCGGGAAAATGCCCAGCCCTGGCCCCCGTGGCTCCAGTGGCCTCCCCAGGCTCCTGCCGTGGGGCCTGGTCCCTCTCGCCTGGGCCCAGGTTCTCCGCAGGTGAATGCCTTTTGCGGACACCAAGGACCACAGGCCGCGGATCCCTTCACGGGGAGGGGGGGTTCGAGCTCTGTGGGACCCAGGTCGCAGCGCACACAGTCCCTTCTCGCAAAGTTCAGCCCAGACTTTAGAGAGTAGAAGCGTCTGGGTGCAAGTTTGCCGCCTCGGGGCAGGGTGGGGCCGTTTGAGCCAAGAGAGACTCTTAGCCCCCCAGGCAGGTCTCAGGCCCGAGACCCCCAGGGAGACCCGGTCCCTGGGCGTGGGTCCCGCCCGCCCGGGCCCGACCCACCTGGCCCGGAACCGTGGCCCGACCCTCTTCCCGGCCCCAGGTCCCTAGTTCTTCCCTGGCACTCTGCCTCTGGCGGGGTGGGAGACGGGCTGGCAAGTGTGGTCCACGGGAAAAGGAACGGACCTCTGGGTGGCGGGGAGAGCTTCCAGTTCCACGGACATGACCACAAGGACCCTGTGCAGCAGGCCTGATATGTCCAGGGTGGGGCCCGTTGCCCCGAGGGAGGCTTCTGGTGGGGCTGCCTGGCCTGAGCCTGCCGGGTCCGGCGTCTTGGCCCGAAACCCGCCAGCCGCGGCTCTGACCAAAGCCATCTCCTGGGGGCCTCCCCCCTGTCCTTTCGCAGTTGGGAGGTCGGGACGGAGGGGTCTGCGCGCTTCCAGCCACTTAGCCCAGTGACCCGCAGCCTGGCCCCAGAGTTCCAAGCTCCACGGAGGCAGGGGGCCTCTTATCACGGGAAGCAGGTGTCTCGCGGGGCTCAAGGGACGGCGTGGGCACTCTCTAGGCGAGAGAGTGTACCCGAGCCCCGAGAGAGCCCCGGGGAGAGCCCGAGGCCTGGCCGCAGAGGCTGCCATTGCCTCCCCGGGCTCCTACCATGGGGCCTGGCCGTGCTCGCCCGAGGCCCAGGTTCACCGCAGGTGAATGCCTTTTGCGGACGCCAAGGACAGGAGGTGGCCGATTCCCTCACAGAGGTGGGGGTTCGAGCTCTGGGGGACTGAGGTCGCAGCGGTCACACTCCATTTTTGGGTGGTTCAGCAGAGACTGGAGGGTTGAAGCGGCTGGGTCCAAGTCTGCCGCCTTGTGGCAGGGTGGGGGCGTTGCAGGCGAAGCAAGGCTCTTAGCCTCCCAGGCCGGGCACAGGCCAGACTCCCCAATGGAGAACCGGTCCTTGGACGAGGGTCCCGCCCGCCCGCCCGGAACCGCTCCACCTGGCGCGGAACCGTGGCCGGCCCCTCTTCCAGGCACCAGGTCCCTAGTTCTTCCCTGGCACTCTGCGTCTACGGGGGTGGGAGAGCTGCTGGGAAGTGTGGTCCACGGGAAAACGCGCGGTCCTCTGGGTGGCAGGGAGGGCTTCCGTTAACTCTGACACCAGCCCAGGGACCCTGTGAACCTGGCCTGATATCTCAAGGGGGGAGGGGGGGGGCACGTTGCCCGGAGGGATGCTCTTGGGGTGGGGCCTGCTTGCACCTGCGCGGCCCCGCCTCTTGGCCCGAAACCACCCAGCCGCGGCTCGGACAAAAGCCATCTCCTGGGGGCCTCCCCCCTGTTCTTCCATCCGTAAAGGGGGACCCCTTTACGGATGGAAGAACAGGGGGATCTTCGCAGTGATGGTGACTGGACGGAGGGGTCTGCGGGTTTGCCGCCACGTAGGCCAGTTGCTCGCACATCGGCCCCGTGTGTCCAAGCCCCATGGAGGCAGAGGGCCGCTTATCTCAGGATGCAGGTGTCGTGCGGGGGTCAAGGGATGGCGTGGGCACTCCCCGGGTGAGAGAGGGCACCTGGGCCCCGAGAGAGCCCCCGGGAAAATCCCAAGCCCGGGCCCCCTTGGCTCCAGAGGCTTCCCCAGGCTCCAGCCCTGTGGCCTGGTCCTGCTCACCTGGGCCCGACTTCACTGCAGGTGAATGCCTTTTGCGGACACCAAGGCCCGGAGGCCGCGGATGCCTTCACGGGGAGGGGGGTTCGAGCTCTGGGGGATCGAGGTCTCAGCGGTCACAGTCCCTTCTCGAGCAGTTTAGGCCAGATTTTAGAGAGTGAAGTCGCTGGGTCCAAGTTTGCCACCTCGGGGCAGGGTGGGGCAGTTTGAGCCAAAGCAAGACTCTTAGCAGCCCAGGCGGGGCGCAGGCCTGAGTCTCCGGGGGAGAACCCGTCCGTGGACGTGGGTCACGCCCGCTGGGACCCGCTCCCCCTGGCGCAGAACCGTGGCCAGCACCCCGTCTGGGCCCCAGGTCCCTAGTTCTTCCCTGGCACTCTGCCTCTGCGGGGGTGGGAGACGTGCCGGGAGGTGTGGTCCACGGGAAATAGTGCGGTCCTCTGGGTGGCAGGGAGAGCTTCCAGTTCCACGGACACGACCCCAGGGACCCTGTGAACCTGGCCTCATATGTCCAGGGTGGGGCACGTTGCCCTGAGGGAGGCTTCTGGTGGGGCTGCCTGCCCTGAGCCTGTAGGTCCTGCATCTCGGCCCCAAACCGGCTAGGCGTCTCTGAGACAAAAGCCATCTCCTGGGGGCCTCCCCCCTGTTCTTCCATCCGTAAGGGGAGACCCCCTTACGGATGGAAGAACAGGGGGATCTTCACAGTGGGGAGGACGGGACGGAGGGGTCTGCGGGTTTGCCGCCACGTAGGCCAGTTGCTCGCACCCCGGCCCCACGTGTCCCAGCTCCATGGACGAGGTGGGCCGCTTATGGCGGGATGCAGGCGTCCTGCGGGGGTCAGGGGACGGCGTGGGCACTCCCCGGGCGAGAGAGGGCGCCTGGGACCCGAGAGAGCACCCGGGAAAATGCCCAGCCCTGGCCCCCGTGGCTCCAGTGGCCTCCCCAGGCTCCTGCCGTGGGGCCTGGTCCCTCTCGCCTGGGCCCAGGTTCTCCGCAGGTGAATGCCTTTTGCGGACACCAAGGACCACAGGCCGCGGATCCCTTCACGGGGAGGGGGGGTTCGAGCTCTGTGGGACCCAGGTCGCAGCGCACACAGTCCCTTCTCGCAAAGTTCAGCCCAGACTTTAGAGAGTAGAAGCGTCTGGGTGCAAGTTTGCCGCCTCGGGGCAGGGTGGGGCCGTTTGAGCCAAGAGAGACTCTTAGCCCCCCAGGCAGGTCTCAGGCCCGAGACCCCCAGGGAGACCCGGTCCCTGGGCGTGGGTCCCGCCCGCCCGGGCCCGACCCACCTGGCCCGGAACCGTGGCCCGACCCTCTTCCCGGCCCCAGGTCCCTAGTTCTTCCCTGGCACTCTGCCTCTGGCGGGGTGGGAGACGGGCTGGCAAGTGTGGTCCACGGGAAAAGGAACGGACCTCTGGGTGGCGGGGAGAGCTTCCAGTTCCACGGACATGACCACAAGGACCCTGTGCAGCAGGCCTGATATGTCCAGGGTGGGGCCCGTTGCCCCGAGGGAGGCTTCTGGTGGGGCTGCCTGGCCTGAGCCTGCCGGGTCCGGCGTCTTGGCCCGAAACCCGCCAGCCGCGGCTCTGACCAAAGCCATCTCCTGGGGGCCTCCCCCCTGTCCTTTCGCAGTTGGGAGGTCGGGACGGAGGGGTCTGCGCGCTTCCAGCCACTTAGCCCAGTGACCCGCAGCCTGGCCCCAGAGTTCCAAGCTCCACGGAGGCAGGGGGCCTCTTATCACGGGAAGCAGGTGTCTCGCGGGGCTCAAGGGACGGCGTGGGCACTCTCTAGGCGAGAGAGTGTACCCGAGCCCCGAGAGAGCCCCGGGGAGAGCCCGAGGCCTGGCCGCAGAGGCTGCCATTGCCTCCCCGGGCTCCTACCATGGGGCCTGGCCGTGCTCGCCCGAGGCCCAGGTTCACCGCAGGTGAATGCCTTTTGCGGACGCCAAGGACAGGAGGTGGCCGATTCCCTCACAGAGGTGGGGGTTCGAGCTCTGGGGGACTGAGGTCGCAGCGGTCACACTCCATTTTTGGGTGGTTCAGCAGAGACTGGAGGGTTGAAGCGGCTGGGTCCAAGTCTGCCGCCTTGTGGCAGGGTGGGGGCGTTGCAGGCGAAGCAAGGCTCTTAGCCTCCCAGGCCGGGCACAGGCCAGACTCCCCAATGGAGAACCGGTCCTTGGACGAGGGTCCCGCCCGCCCGCCCGGAACCGCTCCACCTGGCGCGGAACCGTGGCCGGCCCCTCTTCCAGGCACCAGGTCCCTAGTTCTTCCCTGGCACTCTGCGTCTACGGGGGTGGGAGAGCTGCTGGGAAGTGTGGTCCACGGGAAAACGCGCGGTCCTCTGGGTGGCAGGGAGGGCTTCCGTTAACTCTGACACCAGCCCAGGGACCCTGTGAACCTGGCCTGATATCTCAAGGGGGGAGGGGGGGGGGGCACGTTGCCCGGAGGGATGCTCTTGGGGTGGGGCCTGCTTGCACCTGCGCGGCCCCGCCTCTTGGCCCGAAACCACCCAGCCGCGGCTCGGACAAAAGCCATCTCCTGGGGGCCTCCCCCCTGTTCTTCCATCCGTAAAGGGGGACCCCTTTACGGATGGAAGAACAGGGGGATCTTCGCAGTGATGGTGACTGGACGGAGGGGTCTGCGGGTTTGCCGCCACGTAGGCCAGTTGCTCGCACATCGGCCCCGTGTGTCCAAGCCCCATGGAGGCAGAGGGCCGCTTATCTCAGGATGCAGGTGTCGTGCGGGGGTCAAGGGATGGCGTGGGCACTCCCCGGGTGAGAGAGGGCACCTGGGCCCCGAGAGAGCCCCCGGGAAAATCCCAAGCCCGGGCCCCCTTGGCTCCAGAGGCTTCCCCAGGCTCCAGCCCTGTGGCCTGGTCCTGCTCACCTGGGCCCGACTTCACTGCAGGTGAATGCCTTTTGCGGACACCAAGGCCCGGAGGCCGCGGATGCCTTCACGGGGAGGGGGGTTCGAGCTCTGGGGGATCGAGGTCTCAGCGGTCACAGTCCCTTCTCGAGCAGTTTAGGCCAGATTTTAGAGAGTGAAGTCGCTGGGTCCAAGTTTGCCACCTCGGGGCAGGGTGGGGCAGTTTGAGCCAAAGCAAGACTCTTAGCAGCCCAGGCGGGGCGCAGGCCTGAGTCTCCGGGGGAGAACCCGTCCGTGGACGTGGGTCACGCCCGCTGGGACCCGCTCCCCCTGGCGCAGAACCGTGGCCAGCACCCCGTCTGGGCCCCAGGTCCCTAGTTCTTCCCTGGCACTCTGCCTCTGCGGGGGTGGGAGACGTGCCGGGAGGTGTGGTCCACGGGAAATAGTGCGGTCCTCTGGGTGGCAGGGAGAGCTTCCAGTTCCACGGACACGACCCCAGGGACCCTGTGAACCTGGCCTCATATGTCCAGGGTGGGGCACGTTGCCCTGAGGGAGGCTTCTGGTGGGGCTGCCTGCCCTGAGCCTGTAGGTCCTGCATCTCGGCCCCAAACCGGCTAGGCGTCTCTGAGACAAAAGCCATCTCCTGGGGGCCTCCCCCCTGTTCTTCCATCCGTAAGGGGAGACCCCCTTACGGATGGAAGAACAGGGGGATCTTCACAGTGGGGAGGACGGGACGGAGGGGTCTGCGGGTTTGCCGCCACGTAGGCCAGTTGCTCGCACCCCGGCCCCACGTGTCCCAGCTCCATGGACGAGGTGGGCCGCTTATGGCGGGATGCAGGCGTCCTGCGGGGGTCAGGGGACGGCGTGGGCACTCCCCGGGCGAGAGAGGGCGCCTGGGACCCGAGAGAGCACCCGGGAAAATGCCCAGCCCTGGCCCCCGTGGCTCCAGTGGCCTCCCCAGGCTCCTGCCGTGGGGCCTGGTCCCTCTCGCCTGGGCCCAGGTTCTCCGCAGGTGAATGCCTTTTGCGGACACCAAGGACCACAGGCCGCGGATCCCTTCACGGGGAGGGGGGGTTCGAGCTCTGTGGGACCCAGGTCGCAGCGCACACAGTCCCTTCTCGCAAAGTTCAGCCCAGACTTTAGAGAGTACAAGCGTCTGGGTGCAAGTTTGCCGCCTCGGGGCAGGGTGGGGCCGTTTGAGCCAAGAGAGACTCTTAGCCCCCCAGGCAGGTCTCAGGCCCGAGACCCCCAGGGAGACCCGGTCCCTGGGCGTGGGTCCCGCCCGCCCGGGCCCGACCCACCTGGCCCGGAACCGTGGCCCGACCCTCTTCCCGGCCCCAGGTCCCTAGTTCTTCCCTGGCACTCTGCCTCTGGCGGGGTGGGAGACGGGCTGGCAAGTGTGGTCCACGGGAAAAGGAACGGACCTCTGGGTGGCGGGGAGAGCTTCCAGTTCCACGGACATGACCACAAGGACCCTGTGCAGCAGGCCTGATATGTCCAGGGTGGGGCCCGTTGCCCCGAGGGAGGCTTCTGGTGGGGCTGCCTGGCCTGAGCCTGCCGGGTCCGGCGTCTTGGCCCGAAACCCGCCAGCCGCGGCTCTGACCAAAGCCATCTCCTGGGGGCCTCCCCCCTGTCCTTTCGCAGTTGGGAGGTCGGGACGGAGGGGTCTGCGCGCTTCCAGCCACTTAGCCCAGTGACCCGCAGCCTGGCCCCAGAGTTCCAAGCTCCACGGAGGCAGGGGGCCTCTTATCACGGGAAGCAGGTGTCTCGCGGGGCTCAAGGGACGGCGTGGGCACTCTCTAGGCGAGAGAGTGTACCCGAGCCCCGAGAGAGCCCCGGGGAGAGCCCGAGGCCTGGCCGCAGAGGCTGCCATTGCCTCCCCGGGCTCCTACCATGGGGCCTGGCCGTGCTCGCCCGAGGCCCAGGTTCACCGCAGGTGAATGCCTTTTGCGGACGCCAAGGACAGGAGGTGGCCGATTCCCTCACAGAGGTGGGGGTTCGAGCTCTGGGGGACTGAGGTCGCAGCGGTCACACTCCATTTTTGGGTGGTTCAGCAGAGACTGGAGGGTTGAAGCGGCTGGGTCCAAGTCTGCCGCCTTGTGGCAGGGTGGGGGCGTTGCAGGCGAAGCAAGGCTCTTAGCCTCCCAGGCCGGGCACAGGCCAGACTCCCCAATGGAGAACCGGTCCTTGGACGAGGGTCCCGCCCGCCCGCCCGGAACCGCTCCACCTGGCGCGGAACCGTGGCCGGCCCCTCTTCCAGGCACCAGGTCCCTAGTTCTTCCCTGGCACTCTGCGTCTACGGGGGTGGGAGAGCTGCTGGGAAGTGTGGTCCACGGGAAAACGCGCGGTCCTCTGGGTGGCAGGGAGGGCTTCCGTTAACTCTGACACCAGCCCAGGGACCCTGTGAACCTGGCCTGATATCTCAAGGGGGGAGGGGGGGGGCACGTTGCCCGGAGGGATGCTCTTGGGGTGGGGCCTGCTTGCACCTGCGCGGCCCCGCCTCTTGGCCCGAAACCACCCAGCCGCGGCTCGGACAAAAGCCATCTCCTGGGGGCCTCCCCCCTGTTCTTCCATCCGTAAAGGGGGACCCCTTTACGGATGGAAGAACAGGGGGATCTTCGCAGTGATGGTGACTGGACGGAGGGGTCTGCGGGTTTGCCGCCACGTAGGCCAGTTGCTCGCACATCGGCCCCGTGTGTCCAAGCCCCATGGAGGCAGAGGGCCGCTTATCTCAGGATGCAGGTGTCGTGCGGGGGTCAAGGGATGGCGTGGGCACTCCCCGGGTGAGAGAGGGCACCTGGGCCCCGAGAGAGCCCCCGGGAAAATCCCAAGCCCGGGCCCCCTTGGCTCCAGAGGCTTCCCCAGGCTCCAGCCCTGTGGCCTGGTCCTGCTCACCTGGGCCCGACTTCACTGCAGGTGAATGCCTTTTGCGGACACCAAGGCCCGGAGGCCGCGGATGCCTTCACGGGGAGGGGGGTTCGAGCTCTGGGGGATCGAGGTCTCAGCGGTCACAGTCCCTTCTCGAGCAGTTTAGGCCAGATTTTAGAGAGTGAAGTCGCTGGGTCCAAGTTTGCCACCTCGGGGCAGGGTGGGGCAGTTTGAGCCAAAGCAAGACTCTTAGCAGCCCAGGCGGGGCGCAGGCCTGAGTCTCCGGGGGAGAACCCGTCCGTGGACGTGGGTCACGCCCGCTGGGACCCGCTCCCCCTGGCGCAGAACCGTGGCCAGCACCCCGTCTGGGCCCCAGGTCCCTAGTTCTTCCCTGGCACTCTGCCTCTGCGGGGGTGGGAGACGTGCCGGGAGGTGTGGTCCACGGGAAATAGTGCGGTCCTCTGGGTGGCAGGGAGAGCTTCCAGTTCCACGGACACGACCCCAGGGACCCTGTGAACCTGGCCTCATATGTCCAGGGTGGGGCACGTTGCCCTGAGGGAGGCTTCTGGTGGGGCTGCCTGCCCTGAGCCTGTAGGTCCTGCATCTCGGCCCCAAACCGGCTAGGCGTCTCTGAGACAAAAGCCATCTCCTGGGGGCCTCCCCCCTGTTCTTCCATCCGTAAGGGGAGACCCCCTTACGGATGGAAGAACAGGGGGATCTTCACAGTGGGGAGGACGGGACGGAGGGGTCTGCGGGTTTGCCGCCACGTAGGCCAGTTGCTCGCACCCCGGCCCCACGTGTCCCAGCTCCATGGACGAGGTGGGCCGCTTATGGCGGGATGCAGGCGTCCTGCGGGGGTCAGGGGACGGCGTGGGCACTCCCCGGGCGAGAGAGGGCGCCTGGGACCCGAGAGAGCACCCGGGAAAATGCCCAGCCCTGGCCCCCGTGGCTCCAGTGGCCTCCCCAGGCTCCTGCCGTGGGGCCTGGTCCCTCTCGCCTGGGCCCAGGTTCTCCGCAGGTGAATGCCTTTTGCGGACACCAAGGACCACAGGCCGCGGATCCCTTCACGGGGAGGGGGGGTTCGAGCTCTGTGGGACCCAGGTCGCAGCGCACACAGTCCCTTCTCGCAAAGTTCAGCCCAGACTTTAGAGAGTAGAAGCGTCTGGGTGCAAGTTTGCCGCCTCGGGGCAGGGTGGGGCCGTTTGAGCCAAGAGAGACTCTTAGCCCCCCAGGCAGGTCTCAGGCCCGAGACCCCCAGGGAGACCCGGTCCCTGGGCGTGGGTCCCGCCCGCCCGGGCCCGACCCACCTGGCCCGGAACCGTGGCCCGACCCTCTTCCCGGCCCCAGGTCCCTAGTTCTTCCCTGGCACTCTGCCTCTGGCGGGGTGGGAGACGGGCTGGCAAGTGTGGTCCACGGGAAAAGGAACGGACCTCTGGGTGGCGGGGAGAGCTTCCAGTTCCACGGACATGACCACAAGGACCCTGTGCAGCAGGCCTGATATGTCCAGGGTGGGGCCCGTTGCCCCGAGGGAGGCTTCTGGTGGGGCTGCCTGGCCTGAGCCTGCCGGGTCCGGCGTCTTGGCCCGAAACCCGCCAGCCGCGGCTCTGACCAAAGCCATCTCCTGGGGGCCTCCCCCCTGTCCTTTCGCAGTTGGGAGGTCGGGACGGAGGGGTCTGCGCGCTTCCAGCCACTTAGCCCAGTGACCCGCAGCCTGGCCCCAGAGTTCCAAGCTCCACGGAGGCAGGGGGCCTCTTATCACGGGAAGCAGGTGTCTCGCGGGGCTCAAGGGACGGCGTGGGCACTCTCTAGGCGAGAGAGTGTACCCGAGCCCCGAGAGAGCCCCGGGGAGAGCCCGAGGCCTGGCCGCAGAGGCTGCCATTGCCTCCCCGGGCTCCTACCATGGGGCCTGGCCGTGCTCGCCCGAGGCCCAGGTTCACCGCAGGTGAATGCCTTTTGCGGACGCCAAGGACAGGAGGTGGCCGATTCCCTCACAGAGGTGGGGGTTCGAGCTCTGGGGGACTGAGGTCGCAGCGGTCACACTCCATTTTTGGGTGGTTCAGCAGAGACTGGAGGGTTGAAGCGGCTGGGTCCAAGTCTGCCGCCTTGTGGCAGGGTGGGGGCGTTGCAGGCGAAGCAAGGCTCTTAGCCTCCCAGGCCGGGCACAGGCCAGACTCCCCAATGGAGAACCGGTCCTTGGACGAGGGTCCCGCCCGCCCGCCCGGAACCGCTCCACCTGGCGCGGAACCGTGGCCGGCCCCTCTTCCAGGCACCAGGTCCCTAGTTCTTCCCTGGCACTCTGCGTCTACGGGGGTGGGAGAGCTGCTGGGAAGTGTGGTCCACGGGAAAACGCGCGGTCCTCTGGGTGGCAGGGAGGGCTTCCGTTAACTCTGACACCAGCCCAGGGACCCTGTGAACCTGGCCTGATATCTCAAGGGGGGGGGGGGCACGTTGCCCGGAGGGATGCTCTTGGGGTGGGGCCTGCTTGCACCTGCGCGGCCCCGCCTCTTGGCCGGAAACCACCCAGCCGCGGCTCGGACAAAAGCCATCTCCTGGGGGCCTCCCCCCTGTTCTTCCATCCGTAAAGGGGGACCCCTTTACGGATGGAAGAACAGGGGGATCTTCGCAGTGATGGTGACTGGACGGAGGGGTCTGCGGGTTTGCCGCCACGTAGGCCAGTTGCTCGCACATCGGCCCCGTGTGTCCAAGCCCCATGGAGGCAGAGGGCCGCTTATCTCAGGATGCAGGTGTCGTGCGGGGGTCAAGGGATGGCGTGGGCACTCCCCGGGTGAGAGAGGGCACCTGGGCCCCGAGAGAGCCCCCGGGAAAATCCCAAGCCCGGGCCCCCTTGGCTCCAGAGGCTTCCCCAGGCTCCAGCCCTGTGGCCTGGTCCTGCTCACCTGGGCCCGACTTCACTGCAGGTGAATGCCTTTTGCGGACACCAAGGCCCGGAGGCCGCGGATGCCTTCACGGGGAGGGGGGTTCGAGCTCTGGGGGATCGAGGTCTCAGCGGTCACAGTCCCTTCTCGAGCAGTTTAGGCCAGATTTTAGAGAGTGAAGTCGCTGGGTCCAAGTTTGCCACCTCGGGGCAGGGTGGGGCAGTTTGAGCCAAAGCAAGACTCTTAGCAGCCCAGGCGGGGCGCAGGCCTGAGTCTCCGGGGGAGAACCCGTCCGTGGACGTGGGTCACGCCCGCTGGGACCCGCTCCCCCTGGCGCAGAACCGTGGCCAGCACCCCGTCTGGGCCCCAGGTCCCTAGTTCTTCCCTGGCACTCTGCCTCTGCGGGGGTGGGAGACGTGCCGGGAGGTGTGGTCCACGGGAAATAGTGCGGTCCTCTGGGTGGCAGGGAGAGCTTCCAGTTCCACGGACACGACCCCAGGGACCCTGTGAACCTGGCCTCATATGTCCAGGGTGGGGCACGTTGCCCTGAGGGAGGCTTCTGGTGGGGCTGCCTGCCCTGAGCCTGTAGGTCCTGCATCTCGGCCCCAAACCGGCTAGGCGTCTCTGAGACAAAAGCCATCTCCTGGGGGCCTCCCCCCTGTTCTTCCATCCGTAAGGGGAGACCCCCTTACGGATGGAAGAACAGGGGGATCTTCACAGTGGGGAGGACGGGACGGAGGGGTCTGCGGGTTTGCCGCCACGTAGGCCAGTTGCTCGCACCCCGGCCCCACGTGTCCCAGCTCCATGGACGAGGTGGGCCGCTTATGGCGGGATGCAGGCGTCCTGCGGGGGTCAGGGGACGGCGTGGGCACTCCCCGGGCGAGAGAGGGCGCCTGGGACCCGAGAGAGCACCCGGGAAAATGCCCAGCCCTGGCCCCCGTGGCTCCAGTGGCCTCCCCAGGCTCCTGCCGTGGGGCCTGGTCCCTCTCGCCTGGGCCCAGGTTCTCCGCAGGTGAATGCCTTTTGCGGACACCAAGGACCACAGGCCGCGGATCCCTTCACGGGGAGGGGGGGTTCGAGCTCTGTGGGACCCAGGTCGCAGCGCACACAGTCCCTTCTCGCAAAGTTCAGCCCAGACTTTAGAGAGTACAAGCGTCTGGGTGCAAGTTTGCCGCCTCGGGGCAGGGTGGGGCCGTTTGAGCCAAGAGAGACTCTTAGCCCCCCAGGCAGGTCTCAGGCCCGAGACCCCCAGGGAGACCCGGTCCCTGGGCGTGGGTCCCGCCCGCCCGGGCCCGACCCACCTGGCCCGGAACCGTGGCCCGACCCTCTTCCCGGCCCCAGGTCCCTAGTTCTTCCCTGGCACTCTGCCTCTGGCGGGGTGGGAGACGGGCTGGCAAGTGTGGTCCACGGGAAAAGGAACGGACCTCTGGGTGGCGGGGAGAGCTTCCAGTTCCACGGACATGACCACAAGGACCCTGTGCAGCAGGCCTGATATGTCCAGGGTGGGGCCCGTTGCCCCGAGGGAGGCTTCTGGTGGGGCTGCCTGGCCTGAGCCTGCCGGGTCCGGCGTCTTGGCCCGAAACCCGCCAGCCGCGGCTCTGACCAAAGCCATCTCCTGGGGGCCTCCCCCCTGTCCTTTCGCAGTTGGGAGGTCGGGACGGAGGGGTCTGCGCGCTTCCAGCCACTTAGCCCAGTGACCCGCAGCCTGGCCCCAGAGTTCCAAGCTCCACGGAGGCAGGGGGCCTCTTATCACGGGAAGCAGGTGTCTCGCGGGGCTCAAGGGACGGCGTGGGCACTCTCTAGGCGAGAGAGTGTACCCGAGCCCCGAGAGAGCCCCGGGGAGAGCCCGAGGCCTGGCCGCAGAGGCTGCCATTGCCTCCCCGGGCTCCTACCATGGGGCCTGGCCGTGCTCGCCCGAGGCCCAGGTTCACCGCAGGTGAATGCCTTTTGCGGACGCCAAGGACAGGAGGTGGCCGATTCCCTCACAGAGGTGGGGGTTCGAGCTCTGGGGGACTGAGGTCGCAGCGGTCACACTCCATTTTTGGGTGGTTCAGCAGAGACTGGAGGGTTGAAGCGGCTGGGTCCAAGTCTGCCGCCTTGTGGCAGGGTGGGGGCGTTGCAGGCGAAGCAAGGCTCTTAGCCTCCCAGGCCGGGCACAGGCCAGACTCCCCAATGGAGAACCGGTCCTTGGACGAGGGTCCCGCCCGCCCGCCCGGAACCGCTCCACCTGGCGCGGAACCATGGCCGGCCCCTCTTCCAGGCACCAGGTCCCTAGTTCTTCCCTGGCACTCTGCGTCTACGGGGGTGGGAGAGCTGCTGGGAAGTGTGGTCCACGGGAAAACGCGCGGTCCTCTGGGTGGCAGGGAGGGCTATCGTTAACTCTGACACCAGCCCAGGGACCCTGTGAACCTGGCCTGATATCTCAAGGTGGGGGGGGCACGTTGCCCGGAGGGATGCTCTTGGGGTGGGGCCTGCTTGCACCTGCGCGGCCCCGCCTCTTGGCCCGAAACCACCCAGCCGCGGCTCGGACAAAAGCCATCTCCTGGGGGCCTCCCCCCTGTTCTTCCATCCGTAAAGGGGGACCCCTTTACGGATGGAAGAACAGGGGGATCTTCGCAGTGATGGTGACTGGACGGAGGGGTCTGCGGGTTTGCCGCCACGTAGGCCAGTTGCTCGCACATCGGCCCCGTGTGTCCAAGCCCCATGGAGGCAGAGGGCCGCTTATCTCAGGATGCAGGTGTCGTGCGGGGGTCAAGGGATGGCGTGGGCACTCCCCGGGTGAGAGAGGGCACCTGGGCCCCGAGAGAGCCCCCGGGAAAATCCCAAGCCCGGGCCCCCTTGGCTCCAGAGGCTTCCCCAGGCTCCAGCCCTGTGGCCTGGTCCTGCTCACCTGGGCCCGACTTCACTGCAGGTGAATGCCTTTTGCGGACACCAAGGCCCGGAGGCCGCGGATGCCTTCACGGGGAGGGGGGTTCGAGCTCTGGGGGATCGAGGTCTCAGCGGTCACAGTCCCTTCTCGAGCAGTTTAGGCCAGATTTTAGAGAGTGAAGTCGCTGGGTCCAAGTTTGCCACCTCGGGGCAGGGTGGGGCAGTTTGAGCCAAAGCAAGACTCTTAGCAGCCCAGGCGGGGCGCAGGCCTGAGTCTCCGGGGGAGAACCCGTCCGTGGACGTGGGTCACGCCCGCTGGGACCCGCTCCCCCTGGCGCAGAACCGTGGCCAGCACCCCGTCTGGGCCCCAGGTCCCTAGTTCTTCCCTGGCACTCTGCCTCTGCGGGGGTGGGAGACGTGCCGGGAGGTGTGGTCCACGGGAAATAGTGCGGTCCTCTGGGTGGCAGGGAGAGCTTCCAGTTCCACGGACACGACCCCAGGGACCCTGTGAACCTGGCCTCATATGTCCAGGGTGGGGCACGTTGCCCTGAGGGAGGCTTCTGGTGGGGCTGCCTGCCCTGAGCCTGTAGGTCCTGCATCTCGGCCCCAAACCGGCTAGGCGTCTCTGAGACAAAAGCCATCTCCTGGGGGCCTCCCCCCTGTTCTTCCATCCGTAAGGGGAGACCCCCTTACGGATGGAAGAACAGGGGGATCTTCACAGTGGGGAGGACGGGACGGAGGGGTCTGCGGGTTTGCCGCCACGTAGGCCAGTTGCTCGCACCCCGGCCCCACGTGTCCCAGCTCCATGGACGAGGTGGGCCGCTTATGGCGGGATGCAGGCGTCCTGCGGGGGTCAGGGGACGGCGTGGGCACTCCCCGGGCGAGAGAGGGCGCCTGGGACCCGAGAGAGCACCCGGGAAAATGCCCAGCCCTGGCCCCCGTGGCTCCAGTGGCCTCCCCAGGCTCCTGCCGTGGGGCCTGGTCCCTCTCGCCTGGGCCCAGGTTCTCCGCAGGTGAATGCCTTTTGCGGACACCAAGGACCACAGGCCGCGGATCCCTTCACGGGGAGGGGGGGTTCGAGCTCTGTGGGACCCAGGTCGCAGCGCACACAGTCCCTTCTCGCAAAGTTCAGCCCAGACTTTAGAGAGTAGAAGCGTCTGGGTGCAAGTTTGCCGCCTCGGGGCAGGGTGGGGCCGTTTGAGCCAAGAGAGACTCTTAGCCCCCCAGGCAGGTCTCAGGCCCGAGACCCCCAGGGAGACCCGGTCCCTGGGCGTGGGTCCCGCCCGCCCGGGCCCGACCCACCTGGCCCGGAACCGTGGCCCGACCCTCTTCCCGGCCCCAGGTCCCTAGTTCTTCCCTGGCACTCTGCCTCTGGCGGGGTGGGAGACGGGCTGGCAAGTGTGGTCCACGGGAAAAGGAACGGACCTCTGGGTGGCGGGGAGAGCTTCCAGTTCCACGGACATGACCACAAGGACCCTGTGCAGCAGGCCTGATATGTCCAGGGTGGGGCCCGTTGCCCCGAGGGAGGCTTCTGGTGGGGCTGCCTGGCCTGAGCCTGCCGGGTCCGGCGTCTTGGCCCGAAACCCGCCAGCCGCGGCTCTGACCAAAGCCATCTCCTGGGGGCCTCCCCCCTGTCCTTTCGCAGTTGGGAGGTCGGGACGGAGGGGTCTGCGCGCTTCCAGCCACTTAGCCCAGTGACCCGCAGCCTGGCCCCAGAGTTCCAAGCTCCACGGAGGCAGGGGGCCTCTTATCACGGGAAGCAGGTGTCTCGCGGGGCTCAAGGGACGGCGTGGGCACTCTCTAGGCGAGAGAGTGTACCCGAGCCCCGAGAGAGCCCCGGGGAGAGCCCGAGGCCTGGCCGCAGAGGCTGCCATTGCCTCCCCGGGCTCCTACCATGGGGCCTGGCCGTGCTCGCCCGAGGCCCAGGTTCACCGCAGGTGAATGCCTTTTGCGGACGCCAAGGACAGGAGGTGGCCGATTCCCTCACAGAGGTGGGGGTTCGAGCTCTGGGGGACTGAGGTCGCAGCGGTCACACTCCATTTTTGGGTGGTTCAGCAGAGACTGGAGGGTTGAAGCGGCTGGGTCCAAGTCTGCCGCCTTGTGGCAGGGTGGGGGCGTTGCAGGCGAAGCAAGGCTCTTAGCCTCCCAGGCCGGGCACAGGCCAGACTCCCCAATGGAGAACCGGTCCTTGGACGAGGGTCCCGCCCGCCCGCCCGGAACCGCTCCACCTGGCGCGGAACCGTGGCCGGCCCCTCTTCCAGGCACCAGGTCCCTAGTTCTTCCCTGGCACTCTGCGTCTACGGGGGTGGGAGAGCTGCTGGGAAGTGTGGTCCACGGGAAAACGCGCGGTCCTCTGGGTGGCAGGGAGGGCTTCCGTTAACTCTGACACCAGCCCAGGGACCCTGTGAACCTGGCCTGATATCTCAAGGGGGGAGGGGGGGGGCACGTTGCCCGGAGGGATGCTCTTGGGGTGGGGCCTGCTTGCACCTGCGCGGCCCCGCCTCTTGGCCCGAAACCACCCAGCCGCGGCTCGGACAAAAGCCATCTCCTGGGGGCCTCCCCCCTGTTCTTCCATCCGTAAAGGGGGACCCCTTTACGGATGGAAGAACAGGGGGATCTTCGCAGTGATGGTGACTGGACGGAGGGGTCTGCGGGTTTGCCGCCACGTAGGCCAGTTGCTCGCACATCGGCCCCGTGTGTCCAAGCCCCATGGAGGCAGAGGGCCGCTTATCTCAGGATGCAGGTGTCGTGCGGGGGTCAAGGGATGGCGTGGGCACTCCCCGGGTGAGAGAGGGCACCTGGGCCCCGAGAGAGCCCCCGGGAAAATCCCAAGCCCGGGCCCCCTTGGCTCCAGAGGCTTCCCCAGGCTCCAGCCCTGTGGCCTGGTCCTGCTCACCTGGGCCCGACTTCACTGCAGGTGAATGCCTTTTGCGGACACCAAGGCCCGGAGGCCGCGGATGCCTTCACGGGGAGGGGGGTTCGAGCTCTGGGGGATCGAGGTCTCAGCGGTCACAGTCCCTTCTCGAGCAGTTTAGGCCAGATTTTAGAGAGTGAAGTCGCTGGGTCCAAGTTTGCCACCTCGGGGCAGGGTGGGGCAGTTTGAGCCAAAGCAAGACTCTTAGCAGCCCAGGCGGGGCGCAGGCCTGAGTCTCCGGGGGAGAACCCGTCCGTGGACGTGGGTCACGCCCGCTGGGACCCGCTCCCCCTGGCGCAGAACCGTGGCCAGCACCCCGTCTGGGCCCCAGGTCCCTAGTTCTTCCCTGGCACTCTGCCTCTGCGGGGGTGGGAGACGTGCCGGGAGGTGTGGTCCACGGGAAATAGTGCGGTCCTCTGGGTGGCAGGGAGAGCTTCCAGTTCCACGGACACGACCCCAGGGACCCTGTGAACCTGGCCTCATATGTCCAGGGTGGGGCACGTTGCCCTGAGGGAGGCTTCTGGTGGGGCTGCCTGCCCTGAGCCTGTAGGTCCTGCATCTCGGCCCCAAACCGGCTAGGCGTCTCTGAGACAAAAGCCATCTCCTGGGGGCCTCCCCCCTGTTCTTCCATCCGTAAGGGGAGACCCCCTTACGGATGGAAGAACAGGGGGATCTTCACAGTGGGGAGGACGGGACGGAGGGGTCTGCGGGTTTGCCGCCACGTAGGCCAGTTGCTCGCACCCCGGCCCCACGTGTCCCAGCTCCATGGACGAGGTGGGCCGCTTATGGCGGGATGCAGGCGTCCTGCGGGGGTCAGGGGACGGCGTGGGCACTCCCCGGGCGAGAGAGGGCGCCTGGGACCCGAGAGAGCACCCGGGAAAATGCCCAGCCCTGGCCCCCGTGGCTCCAGTGGCCTCCCCAGGCTCCTGCCGTGGGGCCTGGTCCCTCTCGCCTGGGCCCAGGTTCTCCGCAGGTGAATGCCTTTTGCGGACACCAAGGACCACAGGCCGCGGATCCCTTCACGGGGAGGGGGGGTTCGAGCTCTGTGGGACCCAGGTCGCAGCGCACACAGTCCCTTCTCGCAAAGTTCAGCCCAGACTTTAGAGAGTAGAAGCGTCTGGGTGCAAGTTTGCCGCCTCGGGGCAGGGTGGGGCCGTTTGAGCCAAGAGAGACTCTTAGCCCCCCAGGCAGGTCTCAGGCCCGAGACCCCCAGGGAGACCCGGTCCCTGGGCGTGGGTCCCGCCCGCCCGGGCCCGACCCACCTGGCCCGGAACCGTGGCCCGACCCTCTTCCCGGCCCCAGGTCCCTAGTTCTTCCCTGGCACTCTGCCTCTGGCGGGGTGGGAGACGGGCTGGCAAGTGTGGTCCACGGGAAAAGGAACGGACCTCTGGGTGGCGGGGAGAGCTTCCAGTTCCACGGACATGACCACAAGGACCCTGTGCAGCAGGCCTGATATGTCCAGGGTGGGGCCCGTTGCCCCGAGGGAGGCTTCTGGTGGGGCTGCCTGGCCTGAGCCTGCCGGGTCCGGCGTCTTGGCCCGAAACCCGCCAGCCGCGGCTCTGACCAAAGCCATCTCCTGGGGGCCTCCCCCCTGTCCTTTCGCAGTTGGGAGGTCGGGACGGAGGGGTCTGCGCGCTTCCAGCCACTTAGCCCAGTGACCCGCAGCCTGGCCCCAGAGTTCCAAGCTCCACGGAGGCAGGGGGCCTCTTATCACGGGAAGCAGGTGTCTCGCGGGGCTCAAGGGACGGCGTGGGCACTCTCTAGGCGAGAGAGTGTACCCGAGCCCCGAGAGAGCCCCGGGGAGAGCCCGAGGCCTGGCCGCAGAGGCTGCCATTGCCTCCCCGGGCTCCTACCATGGGGCCTGGCCGTGCTCGCCCGAGGCCCAGGTTCACCGCAGGTGAATGCCTTTTGCGGACGCCAAGGACAGGAGGTGGCCGATTCCCTCACAGAGGTGGGGGTTCGAGCTCTGGGGGACTGAGGTCGCAGCGGTCACACTCCATTTTTGGGTGGTTCAGCAGAGACTGGAGGGTTGAAGCGGCTGGGTCCAAGTCTGCCGCCTTGTGGCAGGGTGGGGGCGTTGCAGGCGAAGCAAGGCTCTTAGCCTCCCAGGCCGGGCACAGGCCAGACTCCCCAATGGAGAACCGGTCCTTGGACGAGGGTCCCGCCCGCCCGCCCGGAACCGCTCCACCTGGCGCGGAACCGTGGCCGGCCCCTCTTCCAGGCACCAGGTCCCTAGTTCTTCCCTGGCACTCTGCGTCTACGGGGGTGGGAGAGCTGCTGGGAAGTGTGGTCCACGGGAAAACGCGCGGTCCTCTGGGTGGCAGGGAGGGCTTCCGTTAACTCTGACACCAGCCCAGGGACCCTGTGAACCTGGCCTGATATCTCAAGGGGGGAGGGGGGGGGGGCACGTTGCCCGGAGGGATGCTCTTGGGGTGGGGCCTGCTTGCACCTGCGCGGCCCCGCCTCTTGGCCCGAAACCACCCAGCCGCGGCTCGGACAAAAGCCATCTCCTGGGGGCCTCCCCCCTGTTCTTCCATCCGTAAAGGGGGACCCCTTTACGGATGGAAGAACAGGGGGATCTTCGCAGTGATGGTGACTGGACGGAGGGGTCTGCGGGTTTGCCGCCACGTAGGCCAGTTGCTCGCACATCGGCCCCGTGTGTCCAAGCCCCATGGAGGCAGAGGGCCGCTTATCTCAGGATGCAGGTGTCGTGCGGGGGTCAAGGGATGGCGTGGGCACTCCCCGGGTGAGAGAGGGCACCTGGGCCCCGAGAGAGCCCCCGGGAAAATCCCAAGCCCGGGCCCCCTTGGCTCCAGAGGCTTCCCCAGGCTCCAGCCCTGTGGCCTGGTCCTGCTCACCTGGGCCCGACTTCACTGCAGGTGAATGCCTTTTGCGGACACCAAGGCCCGGAGGCCGCGGATGCCTTCACGGGGAGGGGGGTTCGAGCTCTGGGGGATCGAGGTCTCAGCGGTCACAGTCCCTTCTCGAGCAGTTTAGGCCAGATTTTAGAGAGTGAAGTCGCTGGGTCCAAGTTTGCCACCTCGGGGCAGGGTGGGGCAGTTTGAGCCAAAGCAAGACTCTTAGCAGCCCAGGCGGGGCGCAGGCCTGAGTCTCCGGGGGAGAACCCGTCCGTGGACGTGGGTCACGCCCGCTGGGACCCGCTCCCCCTGGCGCAGAACCGTGGCCAGCACCCCGTCTGGGCCCCAGGTCCCTAGTTCTTCCCTGGCACTCTGCCTCTGCGGGGGTGGGAGACGTGCCGGGAGGTGTGGTCCACGGGAAATAGTGCGGTCCTCTGGGTGGCAGGGAGAGCTTCCAGTTCCACGGACACGACCCCAGGGACCCTGTGAACCTGGCCTCATATGTCCAGGGTGGGGCACGTTGCCCTGAGGGAGGCTTCTGGTGGGGCTGCCTGCCCTGAGCCTGTAGGTCCTGCATCTCGGCCCCAAACCGGCTAGGCGTCTCTGAGACAAAAGCCATCTCCTGGGGGCCTCCCCCCTGTTCTTCCATCCGTAAGGGGAGACCCCCTTACGGATGGAAGAACAGGGGGATCTTCACAGTGGGGAGGACGGGACGGAGGGGTCTGCGGGTTTGCCGCCACGTAGGCCAGTTGCTCGCACCCCGGCCCCACGTGTCCCAGCTCCATGGACGAGGTGGGCCGCTTATGGCGGGATGCAGGCGTCCTGCGGGGGTCAGGGGACGGCGTGGGCACTCCCCGGGCGAGAGAGGGCGCCTGGGACCCGAGAGAGCACCCGGGAAAATGCCCAGCCCTGGCCCCCGTGGCTCCAGTGGCCTCCCCAGGCTCCTGCCGTGGGGCCTGGTCCCTCTCGCCTGGGCCCAGGTTCTCCGCAGGTGAATGCCTTTTGCGGACACCAAGGACCACAGGCCGCGGATCCCTTCACGGGGAGGGGGGGTTCGAGCTCTGTGGGACCCAGGTCGCAGCGCACACAGTCCCTTCTCGCAAAGTTCAGCCCAGACTTTAGAGAGTAGAAGCGTCTGGGTGCAAGTTTGCCGCCTCGGGGCAGGGTGGGGCCGTTTGAGCCAAGAGAGACTCTTAGCCCCCCAGGCAGGTCTCAGGCCCGAGACCCCCAGGGAGACCCGGTCCCTGGGCGTGGGTCCCGCCCGCCCGGGCCCGACCCACCTGGCCCGGAACCGTGGCCCGACCCTCTTCCCGGCCCCAGGTCCCTAGTTCTTCCCTGGCACTCTGCCTCTGGCGGGGTGGGAGACGGGCTGGCAAGTGTGGTCCACGGGAAAAGGAACGGACCTCTGGGTGGCGGGGAGAGCTTCCAGTTCCACGGACATGACCACAAGGACCCTGTGCAGCAGGCCTGATATGTCCAGGGTGGGGCCCGTTGCCCCGAGGGAGGCTTCTGGTGGGGCTGCCTGGCCTGAGCCTGCCGGGTCCGGCGTCTTGGCCCGAAACCCGCCAGCCGCGGCTCTGACCAAAGCCATCTCCTGGGGGCCTCCCCCCTGTCCTTTCGCAGTTGGGAGGTCGGGACGGAGGGGTCTGCGCGCTTCCAGCCACTTAGCCCAGTGACCCGCAGCCTGGCCCCAGAGTTCCAAGCTCCACGGAGGCAGGGGGCCTCTTATCACGGGAAGCAGGTGTCTCGCGGGGCTCAAGGGACGGCGTGGGCACTCTCTAGGCGAGAGAGTGTACCCGAGCCCCGAGAGAGCCCCGGGGAGAGCCCGAGGCCTGGCCGCAGAGGCTGCCATTGCCTCCCCGGGCTCCTACCATGGGGCCTGGCCGTGCTCGCCCGAGGCCCAGGTTCACCGCAGGTGAATGCCTTTTGCGGACGCCAAGGACAGGAGGTGGCCGATTCCCTCACAGAGGTGGGGGTTCGAGCTCTGGGGGACTGAGGTCGCAGCGGTCACACTCCATTTTTGGGTGGTTCAGCAGAGACTGGAGGGTTGAAGCGGCTGGGTCCAAGTCTGCCGCCTTGTGGCAGGGTGGGGGCGTTGCAGGCGAAGCAAGGCTCTTAGCCTCCCAGGCCGGGCACAGGCCAGACTCCCCAATGGAGAACCGGTCCTTGGACGAGGGTCCCGCCCGCCCGCCCGGAACCGCTCCACCTGGCGCGGAACCGTGGCCGGCCCCTCTTCCAGGCACCAGGTCCCTAGTTCTTCCCTGGCACTCTGCGTCTACGGGGGTGGGAGAGCTGCTGGGAAGTGTGGTCCACGGGAAAACGCGCGGTCCTCTGGGTGGCAGGGAGGGCTTCCGTTAACTCTGACACCAGCCCAGGGACCCTGTGAACCTGGCCTGATATCTCAAGGGGGGGGGGGGCACGTTGCCCGGAGGGATGCTCTTGGGGTGGGGCCTGCTTGCACCTGCGCGGCCCCGCCTCTTGGCCGGAAACCACCCAGCCGCGGCTCGGACAAAAGCCATCTCCTGGGGGCCTCCCCCCTGTTCTTCCATCCGTAAAGGGGGACCCCTTTACGGATGGAAGAACAGGGGGATCTTCGCAGTGATGGTGACTGGACGGAGGGGTCTGCGGGTTTGCCGCCACGTAGGCCAGTTGCTCGCACATCGGCCCCGTGTGTCCAAGCCCCATGGAGGCAGAGGGCCGCTTATCTCAGGATGCAGGTGTCGTGCGGGGGTCAAGGGATGGCGTGGGCACTCCCCGGGTGAGAGAGGGCACCTGGGCCCCGAGAGAGCCCCCGGGAAAATCCCAAGCCCGGGCCCCCTTGGCTCCAGAGGCTTCCCCAGGCTCCAGCCCTGTGGCCTGGTCCTGCTCACCTGGGCCCGACTTCACTGCAGGTGAATGCCTTTTGCGGACACCAAGGCCCGGAGGCCGCGGATGCCTTCACGGGGAGGGGGGTTCGAGCTCTGGGGGATCGAGGTCTCAGCGGTCACAGTCCCTTCTCGAGCAGTTTAGGCCAGATTTTAGAGAGTGAAGTCGCTGGGTCCAAGTTTGCCACCTCGGGGCAGGGTGGGGCAGTTTGAGCCAAAGCAAGACTCTTAGCAGCCCAGGCGGGGCGCAGGCCTGAGTCTCCGGGGGAGAACCCGTCCGTGGACGTGGGTCACGCCCGCTGGGACCCGCTCCCCCTGGCGCAGAACCGTGGCCAGCACCCCGTCTGGGCCCCAGGTCCCTAGTTCTTCCCTGGCACTCTGCCTCTGCGGGGGTGGGAGACGTGCCGGGAGGTGTGGTCCACGGGAAATAGTGCGGTCCTCTGGGTGGCAGGGAGAGCTTCCAGTTCCACGGACACGACCCCAGGGACCCTGTGAACCTGGCCTCATATGTCCAGGGTGGGGCACGTTGCCCTGAGGGAGGCTTCTGGTGGGGCTGCCTGCCCTGAGCCTGTAGGTCCTGCATCTCGGCCCCAAACCGGCTAGGCGTCTCTGAGACAAAAGCCATCTCCTGGGGGCCTCCCCCCTGTTCTTCCATCCGTAAGGGGAGACCCCCTTACGGATGGAAGAACAGGGGGATCTTCACAGTGGGGAGGACGGGACGGAGGGGTCTGCGGGTTTGCCGCCACGTAGGCCAGTTGCTCGCACCCCGGCCCCACGTGTCCCAGCTCCATGGACGAGGTGGGCCGCTTATGGCGGGATGCAGGCGTCCTGCGGGGGTCAGGGGACGGCGTGGGCACTCCCCGGGCGAGAGAGGGCGCCTGGGACCCGAGAGAGCACCCGGGAAAATGCCCAGCCCTGGCCCCCGTGGCTCCAGTGGCCTCCCCAGGCTCCTGCCGTGGGGCCTGGTCCCTCTCGCCTGGGCCCAGGTTCTCCGCAGGTGAATGCCTTTTGCGGACACCAAGGACCACAGGCCGCGGATCCCTTCACGGGGAGGGGGGGTTCGAGCTCTGTGGGACCCAGGTCGCAGCGCACACAGTCCCTTCTCGCAAAGTTCAGCCCAGACTTTAGAGAGTAGAAGCGTCTGGGTGCAAGTTTGCCGCCTCGGGGCAGGGTGGGGCCGTTTGAGCCAAGAGAGACTCTTAGCCCCCCAGGCAGGTCTCAGGCCCGAGACCCCCAGGGAGACCCGGTCCCTGGGCGTGGGTCCCGCCCGCCCGGGCCCGACCCACCTGGCCCGGAACCGTGGCCCGACCCTCTTCCCGGCCCCAGGTCCCTAGTTCTTCCCTGGCACTCTGCCTCTGGCGGGGTGGGAGACGGGCTGGCAAGTGTGGTCCACGGGAAAAGGAACGGACCTCTGGGTGGCGGGGAGAGCTTCCAGTTGCACGGACATGACCACAAGGACCCTGTGCAGCAGGCCTGATATGTCCAGGGTGGGGCCCGTTGCCCCGAGGGAGGCTTCTGGTGGGGCTGCCTGGCCTGAGCCTGCCGGGTCCGGCGTCTTGGCCCGAAACCCGCCAGCCGCGGCTCTGACCAAAGCCATCTCCTGGGGGCCTCCCCCCTGTCCTTTCGCAGTTGGGAGGTCGGGACGGAGGGGTCTGCGCGCTTCCAGCCACTTAGCCCAGTGACCCGCAGCCTGGCCCCAGAGTTCCAAGCTCCACGGAGGCAGGGGGCCTCTTATCACGGGAAGCAGGTGTCTCGCGGGGCTCAAGGGACGGCGTGGGCACTCTCTAGGCGAGAGAGTGTACCCGAGCCCCGAGAGAGCCCCGGGGAGAGCCCGAGGCCTGGCCGCAGAGGCTGCCATTGCCTCCCCGGGCTCCTACCATGGGGCCTGGCCGTGCTCGCCCGAGGCCCAGGTTCACCGCAGGTGAATGCCTTTTGCGGACGCCAAGGACAGGAGGTGGCCGATTCCCTCACAGAGGTGGGGGTTCGAGCTCTGGGGGACTGAGGTCGCAGCGGTCACACTCCATTTTTGGGTGGTTCAGCAGAGACTGGAGGGTTGAAGCGGCTGGGTCCAAGTCTGCCGCCTTGTGGCAGGGTGGGGGCGTTGCAGGCGAAGCAAGGCTCTTAGCCTCCCAGGCCGGGCACAGGCCAGACTCCCCAATGGAGAACCGGTCCTTGGACGAGGGTCCCGCCCGCCCGCCCGGAACCGCTCCACCTGGCGCGGAACCGTGGCCGGCCCCTCTTCCAGGCACCAGGTCCCTAGTTCTTCCCTGGCACTCTGCGTCTACGGGGGTGGGAGAGCTGCTGGGAAGTGTGGTCCACGGGAAAACGCGCGGTCCTCTGGGTGGCAGGGAGGGCTTCCGTTAACTCTGACACCAGCCCAGGGACCCTGTGAACCTGGCCTGATATCTCAAGGGGGGAGGGGGGGGGCACGTTGCCCGGAGGGATGCTCTTGGGGTGGGGCCTGCTTGCACCTGCGCGGCCCCGCCTCTTGGCCCGAAACCACCCAGCCGCGGCTCGGACAAAAGCCATCTCCTGGGGGCCTCCCCCCTGTTCTTCCATCCGTAAAGGGGGACCCCTTTACGGATGGAAGAACAGGGGGATCTTCGCAGTGATGGTGACTGGACGGAGGGGTCTGCGGGTTTGCCGCCACGTAGGCCAGTTGCTCGCACATCGGCCCCGTGTGTCCAAGCCCCATGGAGGCAGAGGGCCGCTTATCTCAGGATGCAGGTGTCGTGCGGGGGTCAAGGGATGGCGTGGGCACTCCCCGGGTGAGAGAGGGCACCTGGGCCCCGAGAGAGCCCCCGGGAAAATCCCAAGCCCGGGCCCCCTTGGCTCCAGAGGCTTCCCCAGGCTCCAGCCCTGTGGCCTGGTCCTGCTCACCTGGGCCCGACTTCACTGCAGGTGAATGCCTTTTGCGGACACCAAGGCCCGGAGGCCGCGGATGCCTTCACGGGGAGGGGGGTTCGAGCTCTGGGGGATCGAGGTCTCAGCGGTCACAGTCCCTTCTCGAGCAGTTTAGGCCAGATTTTAGAGAGTGAAGTCGCTGGGTCCAAGTTTGCCACCTCGGGGCAGGGTGGGGCAGTTTGAGCCAAAGCAAGACTCTTAGCAGCCCAGGCGGGGCGCAGGCCTGAGTCTCCGGGGGAGAACCCGTCCGTGGACGTGGGTCACGCCCGCTGGGACCCGCTCCCCCTGGCGCAGAACCGTGGCCAGCACCCCGTCTGGGCCCCAGGTCCCTAGTTCTTCCCTGGCACTCTGCCTCTGCGGGGGTGGGAGACGTGCCGGGAGGTGTGGTCCACGGGAAATAGTGCGGTCCTCTGGGTGGCAGGGAGAGCTTCCAGTTCCACGGACACGACCCCAGGGACCCTGTGAACCTGGCCTCATATGTCCAGGGTGGGGCACGTTGCCCTGAGGGAGGCTTCTGGTGGGGCTGCCTGCCCTGAGCCTGTAGGTCCTGCATCTCGGCCCCAAACCGGCTAGGCGTCTCTGAGACAAAAGCCATCTCCTGGGGGCCTCCCCCCTGTTCTTCCATCCGTAAGGGGAGACCCCCTTACGGATGGAAGAACAGGGGGATCTTCACAGTGGGGAGGACGGGACGGAGGGGTCTGCGGGTTTGCCGCCACGTAGGCCAGTTGCTCGCACCCCGGCCCCACGTGTCCCAGCTCCATGGACGAGGTGGGCCGCTTATGGCGGGATGCAGGCGTCCTGCGGGGGTCAGGGGACGGCGTGGGCACTCCCCGGGCGAGAGAGGGCGCCTGGGACCCGAGAGAGCACCCGGGAAAATGCCCAGCCCTGGCCCCCGTGGCTCCAGTGGCCTCCCCAGGCTCCTGCCGTGGGGCCTGGTCCCTCTCGCCTGGGCCCAGGTTCTCCGCAGGTGAATGCCTTTTGCGGACACCAAGGACCACAGGCCGCGGATCCCTTCACGGGGAGGGGGGGTTCGAGCTCTGTGGGACCCAGGTCGCAGCGCACACAGTCCCTTCTCGCAAAGTTCAGCCCAGACTTTAGAGAGTAGAAGCGTCTGGGTGCAAGTTTGCCGCCTCGGGGCAGGGTGGGGCCGTTTGAGCCAAGAGAGACTCTTAGCCCCCCAGGCAGGTCTCAGGCCCGAGACCCCCAGGGAGACCGGGTCCCTGGGCGTGGGTCCCGCCCGCCCGGGCCCGACCCACCTGGCCCGGAACCGTGGCCCGACCCTCTTCCCGGCCCCAGGTCCCTAGTTCTTCCCTGGCACTCTGCCTCTGGCGGGGTGGGAGACGGGCTGGCAAGTGTGGTCCACGGGAAAAGGAACGGACCTCTGGGTGGCGGGGAGAGCTTCCAGTTCCACGGACATGACCACAAGGACCCTGTGCAGCAGGCCTGATATGTCCAGGGTGGGGCCCGTTGCCCCGAGGGAGGCTTCTGGTGGGGCTGCCTGGCCTGAGCCTGCCGGGTCCGGCGTCTTGGCCCGAAACCCGCCAGCCGCGGCTCTGACCAAAGCCATCTCCTGGGGACCTCCCCCCTGTCCTTTCGCAGTTGGGAGGTCGGGACGGAGGGGTCTGCGCGCTTCCAGCCACTTAGCCCAGTGACCCGCAGCCTGGCCCCAGAGTTCCAAGCTCCACGGAGGCAGGGGGCCTCTTATCACGGGAAGCAGGTGTCTCGCGGGGCTCAAGGGACGGCGTGGGCACTCTCTAGGCGAGAGAGTGTACCCGAGCCCCGAGAGAGCCCCGGGGAGAGCCCGAGGCCTGGCCGCAGAGGCTGCCATTGCCTCCCCGGGCTCCTACCATGGGGCCTGGCCGTGCTCGCCCGAGGCCCAGGTTCACCGCAGGTGAATGCCTTTTGCGGACGCCAAGGACAGGAGGTGGCCGATTCCCTCACAGAGGTGGGGGTTCGAGCTCTGGGGGACTGAGGTCGCAGCGGTCACACTCCATTTTTGGGTGGTTCAGCAGAGACTGGAGGGTTGAAGCGGCTGGGTCCAAGTCTGCCGCCTTGTGGCAGGGTGGGGGCGTTGCAGGCGAAGCAAGGCTCTTAGCCTCCCAGGCCGGGCACAGGCCAGACTCCCCAATGGAGAACCGGTCCTTGGACGAGGGTCCCGCCCGCCCGCCCGGAACCGCTCCACCTGGCGCGGAACCGTGGCCGGCCCCTCTTCCAGGCACCAGGTCCCTAGTTCTTCCCTGGCACTCTGCGTCTACGGGGGTGGGAGAGCTGCTGGGAAGTGTGGTCCACGGGAAAACGCGCGGTCCTCTGGGTGGCAGGGAGGGCTTCCGTTAACTCTGACACCAGCCCAGGGACCCTGTGAACCTGGCCTGATATCTCAAGGGGGGAGGGGGGGGGCACTTTGCCCGGAGGGATGCTCTTGGGGTGGGGCCTGCTTGCACCTGCGCGGCCCCGCCTCTTGGCCCGAAACCACCCAGCCGCGGCTCGGACAAAAGCCATCTCCTGGGGGCCTCCCCCCTGTTCTTCCATCCGTAAAGGGGGACCCCTTTACGGATGGAAGAACAGGGGGATCTTCGCAGTGATGGTGACTGGACGGAGGGGTCTGCGGGTTTGCCGCCACGTAGGCCAGTTGCTCGCACATCGGCCCCGTGTGTCCAAGCCCCATGGAGGCAGAGGGCCGCTTATCTCAGGATGCAGGTGTCGTGCGGGGGTCAAGGGATGGCGTGGGCACTCCCCGGGTGAGAGAGGGCACCTGGGCCCCGAGAGAGCCCCCGGGAAAATCCCAAGCCCGGGCCCCCTTGGCTCCAGAGGCTTCCCCAGGCTCCAGCCCTGTGGCCTGGTCCTGCTCACCTGGGCCCGACTTCACTGCAGGTGAATGCCTTTTGCGGACACCAAGGCCCGGAGGCCGCGGATGCCTTCACGGGGAGGGGGGTTCGAGCTCTGGGGGATCGAGGTCTCAGCGGTCACAGTCCCTTCTCGAGCAGTTTAGGCCAGATTTTAGAGAGTGAAGTCGCTGGGTCCAAGTTTGCCACCTCGGGGCAGGGTGGGGCAGTTTGAGCCAAAGCAAGACTCTTAGCAGCCCAGGCGGGGCGCAGGCCTGAGTCTCCGGGGGAGAACCCGTCCGTGGACGTGGGTCACGCCCGCTGGGACCCGCTCCCCCTGGCGCAGAACCGTGGCCAGCACCCCGTCTGGGCCCCAGGTCCCTAGTTCTTCCCTGGCACTCTGCCTCTGCGGGGGTGGGAGACGTGCCGGGAGGTGTGGTCCACGGGAAATAGTGCGGTCCTCTGGGTGGCAGGGAGAGCTTCCAGTTCCACGGACACGACCCCAGGGACCCTGTGAACCTGGCCTCATATGTCCAGGGTGGGGCACGTTGCCCTGAGGGAGGCTTCTGGTGGGGCTGCCTGCCCTGAGCCTGTAGGTCCTGCATCTCGGCCCCAAACCGGCTAGGCGTCTCTGAGACAAAAGCCATCTCCTGGGGGCCTCCCCCCTGTTCTTCCATCCGTAAGGGGAGACCCCCTTACGGATGGAAGAACAGGGGGATCTTCACAGTGGGGAGGACGGGACGGAGGGGTCTGCGGGTTTGCCGCCACGTAGGCCAGTTGCTCGCACCCCGGCCCCACGTGTCCCAGCTCCATGGACGAGGTGGGCCGCTTATGGCGGGATGCAGGCGTCCTGCGGGGGTCAGGGGACGGCGTGGGCACTCCCCGGGCGAGAGAGGGCGCCTGGGACCCGAGAGAGCACCCGGGAAAATGCCCAGCCCTGGCCCCCGTGGCTCCAGTGGCCTCCCCAGGC
Organism: Desmodus rotundus; assembly: GCF_022682495.2. NCBI lineage: Eukaryota > Metazoa > Chordata > Mammalia > Chiroptera > Phyllostomidae > Desmodus > Desmodus rotundus. The sequence goes on from NW_026527510.1 coordinate 29,053, forward strand.
TCCTGCCGTGGGGCCTGGTCCCTCTCGCCTGGGCCCAGGTTCTCCGCAGGTGAATGCCTTTTGCGGACACCAAGGACCACAGGCCGCGGATCCCTTCACGGGGAGGGGGGGTTCGAGCTCTGTGGGACCCAGGTCGCAGCGCACACAGTCCCTTCTCGCAAAGTTCAGCCCAGACTTTAGAGAGTAGAAGCGTCTGGGTGCAAGTTTGCCGCCTCGGGGCAGGGTGGGGCCGTTTGAGCCAAGAGAGACTCTTAGCCCCCCAGGCAGGTCTCAGGCCCGAGACCCCCAGGGAGACCCGGTCCCTGGGCGTGGGTCCCGCCCGCCCGGGCCCGACCCACCTGGCCCGGAACCGTGGCCCGACCCTCTTCCCGGCCCCAGGTCCCTAGTTCTTCCCTGGCACTCTGCCTCTGGCGGGGTGGGAGACGGGCTGGCAAGTGTGGTCCACGGGAAAAGGAACGGACCTCTGGGTGGCGGGGAGAGCTTCCAGTTCCACGGACATGACCACAAGGACCCTGTGCAGCAGGCCTGATATGTCCAGGGTGGGGCCCGTTGCCCCGAGGGAGGCTTCTGGTGGGGCTGCCTGGCCTGAGCCTGCCGGGTCCGGCGTCTTGGCCCGAAACCCGCCAGCCGCGGCTCTGACCAAAGCCATCTCCTGGGGGCCTCCCCCCTGTCCTTTCGCAGTTGGGAGGTCGGGACGGAGGGGTCTGCGCGCTTCCAGCCACTTAGCCCAGTGACCCGCAGCCTGGCCCCAGAGTTCCAAGCTCCACGGAGGCAGGGGGCCTCTTATCACGGGAAGCAGGTGTCTCGCGGGGCTCAAGGGACGGCGTGGGCACTCTCTAGGCGAGAGAGTGTACCCGAGCCCCGAGAGAGCCCCGGGGAGAGCCCGAGGCCTGGCCGCAGAGGCTGCCATTGCCTCCCCGGGCTCCTACCATGGGGCCTGGCCGTGCTCGCCCGAGGCCCAGGTTCACCGCAGGTGAATGCCTTTTGCGGACGCCAAGGACAGGAGGTGGCCGATTCCCTCACAGAGGTGGGGGTTCGAGCTCTGGGGGACTGAGGTCGCAGCGGTCACACTCCATTTTTGGGTGGTTCAGCAGAGACTGGAGGGTTGAAGCGGCTGGGTCCAAGTCTGCCGCCTTGTGGCAGGGTGGGGGCGTTGCAGGCGAAGCAAGGCTCTTAGCCTCCCAGGCCGGGCACAGGCCAGACTCCCCAATGGAGAACCGGTCCTTGGACGAGGGTCCCGCCCGCCCGCCCGGAACCGCTCCACCTGGCGCGGAACCGTGGCCGGCCCCTCTTCCAGGCACCAGGTCCCTAGTTCTTCCCTGGCACTCTGCGTCTACGGGGGTGGGAGAGCTGCTGGGAAGTGTGGTCCACGGGAAAACGCGCGGTCCTCTGGGTGGCAGGGAGGGCTTCCGTTAACTCTGACACCAGCCCAGGGACCCTGTGAACCTGGCCTGATATCTCAAGGGGGGGGGGGCACGTTGCCCGGAGGGATGCTCTTGGGGTGGGGCCTGCTTGCACCTGCGCGGCCCCGCCTCTTGGCCCGAAACCACCCAGCCGCGGCTCGGACAAAAGCCATCTCCTGGGGGCCTCCCCCCTGTTCTTCCATCCGTAAAGGGGGACCCCTTTACGGATGGAAGAACAGGGGGATCTTCGCAGTGATGGTGACTGGACGGAGGGGTCTGCGGGTTTGCCGCCACGTAGGCCAGTTGCTCGCACATCGGCCCCGTGTGTCCAAGCCCCATGGAGGCAGAGGGCCGCTTATCTCAGGATGCAGGTGTCGTGCGGGGGTCAAGGGATGGCGTGGGCACTCCCCGGGTGAGAGAGGGCACCTGGGCCCCGAGAGAGCCCCCGGGAAAATCCCAAGCCCGGGCCCCCTTGGCTCCAGAGGCTTCCCCAGGCTCCAGCCCTGTGGCCTGGTCCTGCTCACCTGGGCCCGACTTCACTGCAGGTGAATGCCTTTTGCGGACACCAAGGCCCGGAGGCCGCGGATGCCTTCACGGGGAGGGGGGTTCGAGCTCTGGGGGATCGAGGTCTCAGCGGTCACAGTCCCTTCTCGAGCAGTTTAGGCCAGATTTTAGAGAGTGAAGTCGCTGGGTCCAAGTTTGCCACCTCGGGGCAGGGTGGGGCAGTTTGAGCCAAAGCAAGACTCTTAGCAGCCCAGGCGGGGCGCAGGCCTGAGTCTCCGGGGGAGAACCCGTCCGTGGACGTGGGTCACGCCCGCTGGGACCCGCTCCCCCTGGCGCAGAACCGTGGCCAGCACCCCGTCTGGGCCCCAGGTCCCTAGTTCTTCCCTGGCACTCTGCCTCTGCGGGGGTGGGAGACGTGCCGGGAGGTGTGGTCCACGGGAAATAGTGCGGTCCTCTGGGTGGCAGGGAGAGCTTCCAGTTCCACGGACACGACCCCAGGGACCCTGTGAACCTGGCCTCATATGTCCAGGGTGGGGCACGTTGCCCTGAGGGAGGCTTCTGGTGGGGCTGCCTGCCCTGAGCCTGTAGGTCCTGCATCTCGGCCCCAAACCGGCTAGGCGTCTCTGAGACAAAAGCCATCTCCTGGGGGCCTCCCCCCTGTTCTTCCATCCGTAAGGGGAGACCCCCTTACGGATGGAAGAACAGGGGGATCTTCACAGTGGGGAGGACGGGACGGAGGGGTCTGCGGGTTTGCCGCCACGTAGGCCAGTTGCTCGCACCCCGGCCCCACGTGTCCCAGCTCCATGGACGAGGTGGGCCGCTTATGGCGGGATGCAGGCGTCCTGCGGGGGTCAGGGGACGGCGTGGGCACTCCCCGGGCGAGAGAGGGCGCCTGGGACCCGAGAGAGCACCCGGGAAAATGCCCAGCCCTGGCCCCCGTGGCTCCAGTGGCCTCCCCAGGCTCCTGCCGTGGGGCCTGGTCCCTCTCGCCTGGGCCCAGGTTCTCCGCAGGTGAATGCCTTTTGCGGACACCAAGGACCACAGGCCGCGGATCCCTTCACGGGGAGGGGGGGTTCGAGCTCTGTGGGACCCAGGTCGCAGCGCACACAGTCCCTTCTCGCAAAGTTCAGCCCAGACTTTAGAGAGTAGAAGCGTCTGGGTGCAAGTTTGCCGCCTCGGGGCAGGGTGGGGCCGTTTGAGCCAAGAGAGACTCTTAGCCCCCCAGGCAGGTCTCAGGCCCGAGACCCCCAGGGAGACCCGGTCCCTGGGCGTGGGTCCCGCCCGCCCGGGCCCGACCCACCTGGCCCGGAACCGTGGCCCGACCCTCTTCCCGGCCCCAGGTCCCTAGTTCTTCCCTGGCACTCTGCCTCTGGCGGGGTGGGAGACGGGCTGGCAAGTGTGGTCCACGGGAAAAGGAACGGACCTCTGGGTGGCGGGGAGAGCTTCCAGTTCCACGGACATGACCACAAGGACCCTGTGCAGCAGGCCTGATATGTCCAGGGTGGGGCCCGTTGCCCCGAGGGAGGCTTCTGGTGGGGCTGCCTGGCCTGAGCCTGCCGGGTCCGGCGTCTTGGCCCGAAACCCGCCAGCCGCGGCTCTGACCAAAGCCATCTCCTGGGGGCCTCCCCCCTGTCCTTTCGCAGTTGGGAGGTCGGGACGGAGGGGTCTGCGCGCTTCCAGCCACTTAGCCCAGTGACCCGCAGCCTGGCCCCAGAGTTCCAAGCTCCACGGAGGCAGGGGGCCTCTTATCACGGGAAGCAGGTGTCTCGCGGGGCTCAAGGGACGGCGTGGGCACTCTCTAGGCGAGAGAGTGTACCCGAGCCCCGAGAGAGCCCCGGGGAGAGCCCGAGGCCTGGCCGCAGAGGCTGCCATTGCCTCCCCGGGCTCCTACCATGGGGCCTGGCCGTGCTCGCCCGAGGCCCAGGTTCACCGCAGGTGAATGCCTTTTGCGGACGCCAAGGACAGGAGGTGGCCGATTCCCTCACAGAGGTGGGGGTTCGAGCTCTGGGGGACTGAGGTCGCAGCGGTCACACTCCATTTTTGGGTGGTTCAGCAGAGACTGGAGGGTTGAAGCGGCTGGGTCCAAGTCTGCCGCCT
>NW_026527511.1:300000-491432 GCF_022682495.2 Desmodus rotundus
AGAGAGTTCCATGGGAAATCCCCCGCCCATGCCCCCGGTACCCAAGTCTGTCCTTAGCACACTGTCTGTGCGGGGCTGAAGGTGCTGCTAGGCAGTGTGGCCTGTGGGAAATCGTGCGGTCCTCTGAGTGGCAGGGAGGGCTTCTGTTTCCCCGAACAGGTGCGCAGGGACCCTGTAAAACTGCTGTGACCTCTCAAGGTGGTCATGTGACCCCTCAAGTGTGGGGCAGCTGACCTCCCAAGGGTGGGTCACGGGACCCCTCAAGGACGGGTCACGTGACCCCAAAAGGGTGGGTCACGAGACTCCTCAAGGGTGGGTCACGTGACCCCTCAGGGGTGGGTCACGTGACCCCAAAATGGTGGGTCACGTGACCCCTCAGGTTTGGGTCACGTGACCCCTTGGGGGTGGGTCATGTGACCCCTCGGGGGTGGGTCACGTGACCCCTCAGGGGTGGGTCACGAGACCCCTCAGGGGTGGGTCACGTGACCCCTCAGGTTTGGGTCACGTGACCCCTTGGGGGTGGGTCATGTGACCCCTCGGGGGTGGGTCACGTGACCCCTCAGGGGTGGGTCACGAGACCCCTCAGGGGTGGGTCACGTGACCCCTCAGGGTTGGGTCACGAGACCCCTCAGGGGTGGGTCAGGAGACACCTAGCGGGTGAGTCCCGTGACCCGAGGAAGGCTTGTGGTGGGGAGCCTGAGTGCGCATGCGCGGCCCAAGTATAGGCCCGAAACCAGCCAGCCGCGGCTCGGAGAAAAGCCATCTCCTGGGGGCCTCCCCATGTTCCTCCTCTCCTCAAGGAGGACCCCTTTACGGATGGAAGAAAAGGGGGATCTTCGCAGTGGTGGGTTCGGGCCAGAGGGGTCTGCGGGTTTGCCTGCACGTACGCCAGGTGCTCGCACAACGGGCCCAGGTGTTTGAGCCACGTGGAGGCAGAGGGCTCCTTATTGCTGGATGATAGTGTTCTGCAGGGTTAAGGGAGGGCGTGGGCACTCCCAGGGCGACAGAGGGCACCTGGCCTTTAGAGAGTTCCCTGGAAAATTCCCCGCCCAGGCCCCTGGTCCACAAGTCTATCCTGCGCACAGTGTCTGTGGGAGGCTGGGAGTGCTTCTGGGCAGTGTACCCCAGCGGAAATCGCGTGGTCCTCTATGTGGCAGGGAGGGCTCCTGTGTCCACGGACAGGTGCCCAGGGACCCGGTGGAACTGCTGTGACCTCTAAAGGGTGGGTCAGGTGAGCCGAGGGAGGTGTGTGCTTGGGCGCCTGAGTGCGCATGCGCGGCCCACGTATAGGCCCGAAACGAGCCAGCCGCGGCTCGGAGAAAAGCCATCTCCTGGGGGCCTCCCCATGTTCTTCCACTCCTCAAGCGTGACCCCTTTACGGATGGAAGAAAAGGGGGATCTTCGCAGTGGTGGGTTCGGGCCAGAGGGGTCGGCGGGTTTGCCTCCACGTACGCCAGGTGCCCGCACACCGGGCCCAGGTGTTTGTGCCCCGTGGAGGCAGAGGGCTGCTTATTGCTGGATGCAAGTGTCCTGCGGGGTCAAGGAACGGCATGGGCACTCCCCCCGCCACACAGGGCGCCGGGCCCTTAGAGAGTTCCATGGGAAATCCCCCGCCCATGCCCCCGGTACCCAAGTCTGTCCTTAGCACACTGTCTGTGCGGGGCTGAAGGTGCTGCTAGGCAGTGTGGCCTGTGGGAAATCGTGCGGTCCTCTGAGTGGCAGGGAGGGCTTCTGTTTCCCCGAACAGGTGCGCAGGGACCCTGTAAAACTGCTGTGACCTCTCAAGGTGGTCATGTGACCCCTCAAGTGTGGGGCTGCTGACCTCCCAAGGGTGGGTCACGGGACCCCTCAAGGACGGGTCACGTGACCCCAAAAGGCTGGGTCACGAGACTCCTCAAGGGTGGGTCACGTGACCCCTCAGGGGTGGGTCATGTGACCCCTCGGGGGTGGGTCACGAGACCCCTCAGGGGTGGGTCACGTGACCCCTCGGGGGTGGGTCACGAGACCCCTCGGGGGTGGGTCAGGAGACACCTCAAGGGTGAGTCCCGTCACCCGAGGAAGGCTTGTGGTGGGGAGCCTGAGTGCGCACGCGCGGCCCACGTATAGGCCCGAAACCAGCCAGCCGCGGCTCGGAGAAAAGCCACCTCCTCGGGGCCTCCCCAGGTTCTTCCAATCCTCGAGCGTGACCCCTTTACGGATGGAAGAAATGGGGGATCTTCGCAGTGGTGGGTTCGGGCCAGAGGGGTCGGCGGGTTTGCCTCCAAGTACGCCAGGTGCCCGCACACCGGGCCCAGGTGTTTGTGCCCCGTGGAGGCAGAGGGCTGCTTATTGCTGGATGCAAGTGTCCTGCGGGGTCATGGAACGGCATGGGCACTCCCCCGGCCACACAGGGCGCCGGGCCCTTATAGAGTTCCATGGGAAATCCCCCGCCCATGCCCCCTGTACCCAAGTCTGTCCTTAGCACACTGTCTGTGCGGGGCTGAAGGTGCTGCTAGGCAGTGTGGCCTGTGGGAAATCGTGCGGTCCTCTGAGTGGCAGGGAGGGCTTCTGTTTCCCCGAACAGGTGCGCAGGGACCCTGTAAAACTGCTGTGACCTCTCAAGGTGGTCATGTGACCCCTCAAGGGTGGGGCAGCTGACCTCCCAAGGGTGGGTCACGGGACCCCTCAAGGGTGGGTCACGAGACACCTCAAGGACGGGTCACGTGACCCCAAAAGGGTGGGTCAGGAGACTCCTCAAGGGTGGGTCACGTGACCCCAAAAGGGTGGGTCACGAGACTCCTCAAGGGTGGGTCACGTGACCCCTCAGGGGTGGGTCATGTGACCCCTCGGGGCTGGGTCACGTGACCCCTCAGGGGTGGGTCACGAGACCCCTCAGGGGTGGGTCACGTGACCCCTCAGGGTTGGGTCACTTGACGCCTCGAGGGTGGGTCATGTGACCCCTCGGGGGTGGGTCACGTGACCCCTCAGGGGTGGGTCGCGAGACCCCTCAGGGGTGGGTCACGTGACCCCTCAGGTTTGGGTCACGTGACCCCTCGGGGGTGGGTCATGTGACCCCTCGGGGGTGGGTCACGTGACCCCTCAGGGGTGGGTCACGAGACCCCTCAGGGGTGGGTCACGTGACCCCTCAGGGTTGGGTCACGAGACCCCTCAGGGGTGGGTCAGGAGACACCTAGAGGGTGAGTCCCGTGACCCGAGGAAGGCTTGTGGTGGGGAGCCTGAGTGCGCACGCGCGGCCCAAGTATAGGCCCGAAACCAGCCAGCCGCGGCTCGGAGAAAAGCCATCTCCTGGGGGCCTCCCCATGTTCCTCCTCTCCTCAAGGAGGACCCCTTTACGGATGGAAGAAAAGGGGGATCTTCGCAGTGGTGGGTTCGGGCCAGAGGGGTCTGCGGTTTTGCCTGCACGTACGCCAGGTGCTCGCACAACGGGCCCAGGTGTTTGAGCCCCGTGGAGGCAGAGGGCTCCTTATTGCTGGATGATAGTGTTCTGCAGGGTTAAGGGAGGGCGTGGGCACTCCCAGGGCGACAGAGGGCCCCTGGCCTTTAGAGAGTTCCCTGGAAAATTCCCCGCCCAGGCCCCTGGTCCACAAGTCTATCCTGCGCACAGTGTCTGTGGGAGGCTGGGAGTGCTTCTGGGCAGTGTACCCCAGCGGAAATCGCGTGGTCCTCTAGGTGGCAGGGAGGGCTCCTGTGTCCACGGACAGGTGCCCAGGGACCCGGTGGAACTGCTGTGACCTCTAAAGGGTGGGTCAGGTGAGCCGAGGGAGGTGTGTGCTTGGGCGCCTGAGTGCGCATGCGCGGCCCACGTATAGGCCCGAAACGAGCCAGCCGCGGCTCGGAGAAAAGCCATCTCCTGGGGGCCTCCCCATGTTCTTCCACTCCTCAAGCGTGACCCCTTTACGGATGGAAGAAAAGGGGGATCTTCGCAGTGGTGGGTTCGGGCCAGAGGGGTCGGCGGGTTTGCCTCCACGTACGCCAGGTGCCCGCACACCGGGCCCAGGTGTTTGTGCCCCGTGGAGGCAGAGGGCTGCTTATTGCTGGATGCAAGTGTCCTGCGGGGTCAAGGAACGGCATGGGCACTCCCCCGGCCACACAGGGCGCCGGGCCCTTAGAGAGTTCCATGGGAAATCCCCCGCCCATGCCCCCGGTACCCAAGTCTGTCCTTAGCACACTGTCTGTGCGGGGCTGAAGGTGCTGCTAGGCAGTGTGGCCTGTGGGAAATCGTGCGGTCCTCTGAGTGGCAGGGAGGGCTTCTGTTTCCCCGAACAGGTGCGCAGGGACCCTGTAAAACTGCTGTGACCTCTCAAGGTGGTCATGTGACCCCTCAAGTGTGGGGCTGCTGACCTCCCAAGGGTGGGTCACGGGACCCCTCAAGGACGGGTCACGTGACCCCAAAAGGCTGGGTCACGAGACTCCTCAAGGGTGGGTCACGTGACCCCTCAGGGGTGGGTCATGTGACCCCTCGGGGGTGGGTCACGTGACCCCTCAGGGGTGGGTCACGAGACCCCTCGGGGGTGGGTCACGAGACCCCTCGGGGGTGGGTCAGGAGACACCTCAAGGGTGAGTCCCGTGACCCGAGGAAGGCTTGTGATGGGGAGCCTGAGTGCGCACGCGCGGCCCAAGTATAGGCCCGAAACCAGCCAGCCTCGGCTCGGAGAAAAGCCACCTCCTCGGGGCCTCCCCAGGTTCTTCCAATCCTCGAGCGTGACCCCTTTACGGATGGAAGAAATGGGGGATCTTCGCAGTGGTGGGTTCGGGCCAGAGGGGTCGGCGGGTTTGCCTCCACGTACGCCAGGTGTCCGCACACCGGGCCCAGGTGTTTGTGCCCCGTGGAGGCAGAGGGCTGCTTATTGCTGGATGCAAGTGTCCTGCGGGGTCAAGGAACGGCATGGGCACCCCCCGGCCACACAGGGCGCCGGGCCCTTATAGAGTTCCATGGGAAATCCCCCGCCCGCGCCCTGTACCCAAGTCTGCCCTTAGCACACTGTCTGTGCGGGGCTGAAGGTGCTGCTAGGCAGTGTGGCCTGTGGGAAATCGTGCGGTCCTCTGAGTGGCAGGGAGGGCTTCTGTTTCCCCGAACAGGTGCGCAGGGACCCTGTAAAACTGCTGTGACCTCTCAAGGTGGTCATGTGACCCCTCAAGTGTGGGGCAGCTGACCTCCCAAGGGTGGGTCACGGGACCCCTCAAGGGTGGGTCACGAGACCCCTCAAGGACGGGTCACGTGACCCCAAAAGGGTGGGTCAGGAGACTCCTCAAGGATGGGTCACGTGACCCCAAAAGGGTGGGTCACGAGACTCCTCAGGGGTGGGTCACGTGACCCCTCAGGGTTGGGTCACGTGACCCCTCAGGGTTGGGTCACGTGACGCCTCGCGGGTGGGTCATGTGAACCCTCGGGGGTGGGTCACGTGACCCCTCAGGGGTGGGTCACGAGACCCCTCAGGGGTGGGTCACGTGACCCCTCAGGGTTGGGTCACGTGACGCCTCGAGGGTGGGTCATGTGAACCCTCGGGGGTGGGTCACGTGACCCCTCAGGGGTGGGTCACGAGACCCCTCAGGGGTGGGTCACGTGACCCCTCAGCTTTGGGTCACGTGACCCCTCGGGGGTGGGTCATGTGACCCCTCGGGGGTGGGTCACGTGACCCCTCAGGGGTGGGTCACGAGACCCCTCAGGGGTGGGTCACGTGACCCCTCAGGGTTGGGTCACGAGACCCGTCAGGGGTGGGTCAGGAGACACCTAGAGGGTGAGTCCCGTGACCCGAGGAAGGCTTGTGGTGGGGAGCCTGAGTGCGCACGCGCGGCCCAATTATAGGCCCGAAACCAGCCAGCCGCGGCTCGGAGAAAAGCCATCTCCTGGGGGCCTCCCCATGTTCCTCCTCTCCTCAAGGAGGACCCCTTTACGGATGGAAGAAAAGGGGGATCTTCGCAGTGGTGGGTTCGGGCCAGAGGGGTCTGCGGGTTTGCCTGCACGTACGCCAGGTGCTCGCACAACGGGCCCAGGTGTTTGAGCCCCGTGGAGGCAGAGGGCTCCTTATTGCTGGATGATAGTGTTCTGCAGGGTTAAGGGAGGGCGTGGGCACTCCCAGGGCGACAGAGGGCACCTGGCCTTTAGAGAGTTCCCTGGAAAATTCCCCGCCCAGGCCCCTGGTCCACAAGTCTATCCTGCGCACAGTGTCTGTGGGAGGCTGGGAGTGCTTCTGGGCAGTGTACCCCAGCGGAAATCGCGTGGTCCTCTAGGTGGCCAGGAGGGCTCCTGTGTCCACGGACAGGTGCCCAGGGACCCGGTGGAACTGCTGTGACCTCTAAAGGGTGGGTCAGGTGAGCCGAGGGAGGTGTGTGCTTGGGCGCCTGAGTGCGCATGCGCGGCCCACGTATAGGCCCGAAACGAGCCAGCCGCGGCTCGGAGAAAAGCCATCTCCTGGGGGCCTCCCCATGTTCTTCCACTCCTCAAGCGTGACCCCTTTACGGATGGAAGAAAAGGGGGATCTTCGCAGTGGTGGGTTCGGGCCAGAGGGGTCGGCGGGTTTGCCTCCACGTACGCCAGGTGCCCGCACACCGGGCCCAGGTGTTTGTGCCCCGTGGAGGCAGAGGGCTGCTTATTGCTGGATGCAAGTGTCCTGCGGTGTCAAGGAACGGCATGGGCACTCCCCCGGCCACACAGGGCGCCGGGCCCTTATAGAGTTCCATGGGAAATCCCCCGCCCATGCCCCCTGTACCCAAGTCTGTCCTTAGCACACTGTCTGTGCGGGGCTGAAGGTGCTGCTAGGCAGTGTGGCCTGTGGGAAATCGTGCGGTCCTCTGAGTGGCAGGGAGGGCTTCTGTTTCCCCGAACAGGTGCGCAGGTTCCTGTAAAACTGCTGTGACCTCTCAAGGTGGTCATGTGACCCCTCAAGTGTGGGGCAGCTGACCTCCCAAGGGTGGGTCACGGGACCCCTCAAGGGTGGGTCACGAGACCCCTCAAGGACGGGTCACGTGACCCCAAAAGGGTGGGTCAGGAGACTCCTCAAGGGTGGGTCACGTGACCCCAAAAGGGTGGGTCACGAGACTCCTCAAGGGTGGGTCACGTGACCCCTCGGGGGTGGGTCACGAGACCCCTCGGGCGTGGGTCAGGAGACACCTCAAGGGTGAGTCCCGTGACCCGAGGAAGGCTTGTGATGGGGAGCCTGAGTGCGCACGCGCGTCCCACGTATAGGCCCGAAACCAGCCAGCCTCGGCTCGGAGAAAAGCCACCTCCTCGGGGCCTCCCCAGGTTCTTCCAATCCTCGAGCGTGACCCCTTTACGGATGGAAGAAAAGGGGGATCTTCGCAGTGGTGGGTTCTGGCCAGAGGGGTCGGCGGGTTTGCCTCCACGTACGCCAGGTGCCCGCACACCGGGCCCAGGTGTTTGTGCCCCGTGGAGGCAGAGGGCTGCTTATTGCTGGATGCAAGTGTCCTGCGGGGTCAAGGAATGGCATGGGCACTCCCCCCGCCACACAGGGCGCGGGGCCCTTAGAGAGTTCCATGGGAAATCCCCCGCCCATGCCCCCGGTACCCAAGTCTGTCCTTAGCACACTGTCTGTGCGGGGCTGAAGGTGCTGCTAGGCAGTGTGGCCTGTGGGAAATGGTGCGGTCCTCTGAGTGGCAGGGAGGGCTTCTGTTTCCCCGAACAGGTGCGCAGGGACCCTGTAAAACTGCTGTGACCTCTCAAGGTGGTCATGTGACCCCTCAAGTGTGGGGCTGCTGACCTCCCAAGGGTGCGTCACGGGACCCCTCAAGGACGGGTCACGTGACCCCAAAAGGCTGGGTCACGAGACTCCTCAAGGGTGGGTCACGTGACCCCTCTGGGGTGGGTCATGTGACCCCTCGGGGGTGGGTCACGAGACCCCTCAGGGGTGGGTCAGGAGACACCTCAAGGGTGAGTCCCGTGACCCGAGGAAGGCTTGTGGTGGGGAGCCTGAGTGCGCACGCGCGGCCCACGTATAGGCCCGAAACCAGCCAGCCGCGGCTCGGAGAAAAGCCACCTCCTCGGGGCCTCCCCAGGTTCTTCCAATCCTCGAGCGTGACCCCTTTACGGATGGAAGAAATGGGGGATCTTCGCAGTGGTGGGTTCGGGCCAGAGGGGTCGGCGGGTTTGCCTCCAAGTACGCCAGGTGCCCGCACACCGGGCCCAGGTGTTTGTGCCCCGTGGAGGCAGAGGGCTGCTTATTGCTGGATGCAAGTGTCCTGCGGGGTCAAGGAACGGCATGGGCACTCCCCCGGCCACACAGGGCGCCGGGCCCTTATAGAGTTCCATGGGAAATCCCCCGCCCATGCCCCCTGTACCCAAGTCTGTCCTTAGCACACTGTCTGTGCGGGGCTGAAGGTGCTGCTAGGCAGTGTGGCCTGTGGGAAATCGTGCGGTCCTCTGAGTGGCAGGGAGGGCTTCTGTTTCCCCGAACAGGTGAGCAGGGACCCTGTAAAACTGCTGTGACCTCTCAAGGTGGTCATGTGACCCCTCAAGTGTGGGGCAGCTGACCTCCCAAGGGTGGGTCACGGGACCCCTCAAGGGTGGGTCACGAGACCCCTCAAGGACGGGTCACGTGACCCCAAAAGGGTGGGTCAGGAGACTCCTCAAGGGTGGGTCACGTGACCCCAAAAGGGTGGGTCACGAGACTCCTCAAGGGTGGGTCACGTGACCCCTCAGGGGTGGGTCATGTGACCCTCGGGGGTGGGTCACGTGACCCCTCAGGGGTGGGTCACGAGACCCCTCAGGGGTGGGTCACGTGAGCCCTCAGGGTTGGGTCACGTGACGCCACGGGGGTGGGTCATGTGACCCCTCGAGGTGGGTCACGTGACCCCTCAGTGGTGGGTCACGAGACCCCTCAGGGGTGGGTCACGTGACCCCTCAGGTTTGGGTCACGTGACCCCTCGGGGGTGGGTCATGTGACCCCTCGTGGGTGGGTCACGTGACCCCTCAGGGGTGGGTCATGTGACCCTCGGGGGTGGGTCACGTGACCCCTCAGGGGTGGGTCACGAGACCCCTCAAGGACGGGTCACGTGACCCCAAAAGGGTGGGTCAGGAGACCCCTCAAGGGTGGGTCGCGTGACCCCAAAAGGGTGGGTCACGTGACCCCTCAGGGGTGGGTCACGTGACCCCTCAGGGTTGGGTCACGTGACCCCTCGGGGGTGGGTCATGTGACCCCTCGGGGGTGGGTCACGTGACCCCTCAGGGGTGGGTCACGAGACCCCTCGGGGGTGGGTCACGTGACCCCTCAGGGTTGGGTCACGAGACCCCTCAGGGGTGGGTCAGGAGACACCTAGCGGGTGAGTCCCGTGACCCGAGGAAGGCTTGTGGTGGGGAGCCTGAGTGCGCACGCGCGGCCCAAGTATAGGCCCGAAACCAGCCAGCCGCGGCTCGGAGAAAAGCCATCTCCTGGGGGCCTCCCCATGTTCCTCATCTCCTCAAGGAGGACCCCTTTACGGATGGAAGAAAAGGGGGATCTTCGCAGTGGTGGGTTCGGGCCAGAGGGGTCTGCGGGTTTGCCTGCACGTACGCCAGGTGCTCGCACAACGGGCCCAGGTGTTTGAGCCCCGTGGAGGCAGAGGGCTCCTTATTGCTGGATGATAGTGTTCTGCAGGGTTAAGGGAGGGCGTGGGCACTCCCAGGGCGACAGAGGGCACCTGGCCTTTAGAGAGTTCCCTGGAAAATTCCCCGCCCAGGCCCCTGGTCCACAAGTCTATCCTGCGCACAGTGTCTGTGGGAGGCTGGGAGTGCTTCTGGGCAGTGTACCCCAGCGGAAATCGCGTGGTCCTCTATGTGGCAGGGAGGGCTCCTGTGTCCACGGACAGGTGCCCAGGGACCCGGTGGAACTGCTGTGACCTCTAAAGGGTGGGTCAGGTGAGCCGAGGGAGGTGTGTGCTTGGGCGCCTGAGTGCGCATGCGCGGCCCACGTATAGGCCCGAAACCAGCCAGCCTCGGCTCGGAGAAAAGCCACCTCCTCGGGGCCTCCCCAGGTTCTTTCAATCCTCGAGCGTGACCCCTTTACGGATGGAAGAAAAGGGGGATCTTCGCAGTGGTGGGTTCTGGCCAGAGGGGTCGGCGGGTTTGCCTCCACGTACGCCAGGTGCCCGCACACCGGGCCCAGGTGTTTGTGCCCCGTGGAGGCAGAGGGCTGCTTATTGCTGGATGCAAGTGTCCTGCGGGGTCAAGGAATGGCATGGGCACTCCCCCCGCCACACAGGGCGCGGGGCCCTTAGAGAGTTCCATGGGAAATCCCCCGCCCATGCCCCCGGTACCCAAGTCTGTCCTTAGCACACTGTCTGTGCGGGGCTGAAGGTGCTGCTAGGCAGTGTGGCCTGTGGGAAATGGTGCGGTCCTCTGAGTAGCAGGAAGGGCTTCTGTTTCCCCGAACAGGTGCGCAGGGACCCTGTAAAACTGCTGTGACCTCTCAAGGTGGTCATGTGACCCCTCAAGTGTGGGGCTGCTGACCTCCCAAGGGTGCGTCACGGGACCCCTCAAGGACGGGTCACGTGACCCCAAAAGGCTGGGTCACGAGACTCCTCAAGGGTGGGTCACGTGACCCCTCTGGGGTGGGTCACGTGACCCCTCGGGGGTGGGTCACGAGACCCCTCAGGGGTGGGTCAGGAGACACCTCAAGGGTGAGTCCCGTGACCCGAGGAAGGCTTGTGGTGGGGAGCCTGAGTGCGCACGCGCGGCCCACGTATAGGCCCGAAACCAGCCAGCCGCGGCTCGGAGAAAAGCCACCTCCTCGGGGCCTCCCCAGGTTCTTCCAATCCTCGAGCGTGACCCCTTTACGGATGGAAGAAATGGGGGATCTTCGCAGTGGTGGGTTCAGGCCAGAGGGGTCGGCGGGTTTGCCTCCAAGTACGCCAGGTGCCCGCACACCGGGCCCAGGTGTTTGTGCCCCGTGGAGGCAGAGGGCTGCTTATTGCTGGATGCAAGTGTCCTGCGGGGTCAAGGAACGGCATGGGCACTCCCCCGGCCACACAGGGCGCCGGGCCCTTATAGAGTTCCATGGGAAATCCCCCGCCCATGCCCCCTGTACCCAAGTCTGTCCTTAGCACACTGTCTGTGCGGGGCTGAAGGTGCTGCTAGGCAGTGTGGCCTGTGGGAAATCGTGCGGTCCTCTGAGTGGCAGGGAGGGCTTCTGTTTCCCCGAACAGGTGCGCAGGGACCCTGTAAAACTGCTGTGACCTCTCAAGGTGGTCATGTGACCCCTCAAGTGTGGGGCAGCTGACCTCCCAAGGGTGGGTCACGGGACCCCTCAAGGACGGGTCACGTGACCCCAAAAGGCTGGGTCACGAGACTCCTCAAGGGTGGGTCACGTGACCCCTCAGGGGTGGGTCATGTGACCCCTCGGGGGTGGGTCACGAGACCCCTCAGAGGTGGGTCACGTGACCCCTCGGGGGTGGGTCACGAGACCCCTCGGGGGTGGGTCAGGAGACACCTCAAGGGTGAGTCCCGTCACCCGAGGAAGGCTTGTGGTGGGGAGCCTGAGTGCGCACGCGCGGCCCACGTATAGGCCCGAAACCAGCCAGCCGCGGCTCGGAGAAAAGCCACCTCCTCGGGGCCTCCCCAGGTTCTTCCAATCCTCGAGCGTGACCCCTTTACGGATGGAAGAAATGGGGGATCTTCGCAGTGGTGGGTTCGGGCCAGAGGGGTCGGCGGGTTTGCCTCCAAGTACGCCAGGTGCCCGCACACCGGGCCCAGGTGTTTGTGCCCCGTGGAGGCAGAGGGCTGCTTATTGCTGGATGCAAGTGTCCTGCGGGGTCATGGAACGGCATGGGCACTCCCCCGGCCACACAGGGCGCCGGGCCCTTATAGAGTTCCATGGGAAATCCCCCGCCCATGCCCCCTGTACCCAAGTCTGTCCTTAGCACACTGTCTGTGGGGGGCTGAAGGTGCTGCTAGGCAGTGTGGCCTGTGGGAAATCGTGCAGTCCTCTGAGTGGCAGGGAGGGCTTCTGTTTCCCCGAACAGGTGCGCAGGGACCCTGTAAAACTGCTGTGACCTCTCAAGGTGGTCATGTGACCCCTCAAGTGTGGGGCAGCTGACCGCCCAAGGGTGGGTCACGGGACCCCTCAAGGGTGGGTCACGAGACCCCTCAAGGACGGGTCACGTGACCCCAAAAGGGTGGGTCAGGAGACTCCTCAAGGATGGGTCACGTGACCCCAAAAGGGTGGGTCACGAGACTCCTCAAAGGTGGGTCACGTGACCCCTCAGGGGTGGGTCATGTGACCCCTCGGGGTTGGGTCACGTGACCCCTCAGGGGTGGGTCACGAGACCCCTCAGGGGTGGGTCACGTGACCCCTCAGGGTTGGGTCACGTGACGCCTCGAGGGTGGGTCATGTGAACCCTCGGGGGTGGGTCACGTGACCCCTCAGGGGTGGGTCACGAGACCCCTCAGGGGTGGGTCACGTGACCCCTCAGCTTTGGGTCACGTGACCCCTCGGGGGTGGGTCATGTGACCCCTCGGGGGTGGGTCACGTGACCCCTCAGGGGTGGGTCACGAGACCCCTCAGGGGTGGGTCACGTGACCCCTCAGGGTTGGGTCACGAGACCCCTCAGGGGTGGGTCAGGAGACACCTAGAGGGTGAGTCCCGTGACCCGAGGAAGGCTTGTGGTGGGGAGCCTGAGTGCGCACGCGCGGCCCAAGTATAGGCCCGAAACCAGCCAGCCGCGGCTCGGAGAAAAGCCATCTCCTGGGGGCCTCCCCATGTTCCTCCTCTCCTCAAGGAGGACCCCTTTACGGATGGAAGAAAAGGGGGATCTTCGCAGTGGTGGGTTCGGGCCAGAGGGGTCTGCGGGTTTGCCTGCACGTACGCCAGGTGCTCGCACAACGGGCCCAGGTGTTTGAGCCCCGTGGAGGCAGAGGGCTCCTTATTGCTGGATGATAGTGTTCTGCAGGGTTAAGGGAGGGCGTGGGCACTCCCAGGGCGACAGAGGGCACCTGGCCTTTAGAGAGTTCCCTGGAAAATTCCCCGCCCAGGCCCCTGGTCCACAAGTCTATCCTGCGCACAGTGTCGGTGGGAGGCTGGGAGTGCTTCTGGGCAGTGTACCCCAGCGGAAATCGCGTGGTCCTCTATGTGGCAGGGAGGGCTCCTGTGTCCACGGACAGGTGCCCAGGGACCCGGTGGAACTGCTGTGACCTCTAAAGGGTGGGTCAGGTGAGCCGAGGGAGGTGTGTGCTTGGGCGCCTGAGTGCGCATGCGCGGCCCACGTATAGGCCCGAAACGAGCCAGCCGCGGCTCGGAGAAAAGCCATCTCCTGGGGGCCTCCCCATGTTCTTCCACTCCTCAAGCGTGACCCCTTTACGGATGGAAGAAAAGGGGGATCTTCGCAGTGGTGGGTTCGGGCCAGAGGGGTCGGCGGGTTTGCCTCCACGTACGCCAGGTGCCCGCACACCGGGCCCAGGTGTTTGTGCCCCGTGGAGGCAGAGGGCTGCTTATTGCTGGATGCAAGTGTCCTGCGGGGTCAAGGAATGGCATGGGCACTCCCCCCGCCACACAGGGCGCGGGGCCCTTAGAGAGTTCCATGGGAAATCCCCCGCCCATGCCCCCGGTACCCAAGTCTGTCCTTAGCACACTGTCTGTGCGGGGCTGAAGGTGCTGCTAGGCAGTGTGGCCTGTGGGAAATGGTGCGGTCCTCTGAGTGGCAGGGAGGGCTTCTGTTTCCCCGAACAGGTGCGCAGGGACCCTGTAAAACTGCTGTGACCTCTCAAGGTGGTCATGTGACCCCTCAAGTGTGGGGCTGCTGACCTCCCAAGGGTGCGTCACGGGACCCCTCAAGGACGGGTCACGTGACCCCAAAAGGCTGGGTCACGAGACTCCTCAAGGGTGGGTCACGTGACCCCTCTGGGGTGGGTCATGTGACCCCTCGGGGGTGGGTCACGAGACCCCTCAGGGGTGGGTCAGGAGACACCTCAAGGGTGAGTCCCGTGACCCGAGGAAGGCTTGTGGTGGGGAGCCTGAGTGCGCACGCGCGGCCCACGTATAGGCCCGAAACCAGCCAGCCGCGGCTCGGAGAAAAGCCACCTCCTCGGGGCCTCCCCAGGTTCTTCCAATCCTCGAGCGTGACCCCTTTACGGATGGAAGAAATGGGGGATCTTCGCAGTGGTGGGTTCGGGCCAGAGGGGTCGGCGGGTTTGCCTCCAAGTACGCCAGGTGCCCGCACACCGGGCCCAGGTGTTTGTGCCCCGTGGAGGCAGAGGGCTGCTTATTGCTGGATGCAAGTGTCCTGCGGGGTCAAGGAACGGCATGGGCACTCCCCCGGCCACACAGGGCGCCGGGCCCTTATAGAGTTCCATGGGAAATCCCCCGCCCATGCCCCCTGTACCCAAGTCTGTCCTTAGCACACTGTCTGTGCGGGGCTGAAGGTGCTGCTAGGCAGTGTGGCCTGTGGGAAATCGTGCGGTCCTCTGAGTGGCAGGGAGGGCTTCTGTTTCCCCGAACAGGTGAGCAGGGACCCTGTAAAACTGCTGTGACCTCTCAAGGTGGTCATG
Source organism: Desmodus rotundus (assembly GCF_022682495.2). Lineage (NCBI taxonomy): Eukaryota > Metazoa > Chordata > Mammalia > Chiroptera > Phyllostomidae > Desmodus > Desmodus rotundus. The sequence continues at coordinate 314,474 of NW_026527511.1, forward strand.
TGACCCCTCAAGTGTGGGGCAGCTGACCTCCCAAGGGTGGGTCACGGGACCCCTCAAGGGTGGGTCACGAGACCCCTCAAGGACGGGTCACGTGACCCCAAAAGGGTGGGTCAGGAGACTCCTCAAGGGTGGGTCACGTGACCCCAAAAGGGTGGGTCACGAGACTCCTCAAGGGTGGGTCACGTGACCCCTCAGGGGTGGGTCATGTGACCCTCGGGGGTGGGTCACGTGACCCCTCAGGGGTGGGTCACGAGACCCCTCAGGGGTGGGTCACGTGACCCATCAGGGTTGGGTCACGTGACGCCACGGGGGTGGGTCATGTGACCCCTCGAGGTGGGTCACGTGACCCCTCAGGGGTGGGTCACGAGACCCCTCAGGGGTGGGTCACGTGACCCCTCAGGTTTGGGTCACGTGACCCCTCGGGGGTGGGTCATGTGACCCCTCGTGGGTGGGTCACGTGACCCCTCAGGGGTGGGTCACGAGACCCCTCAGGGGTGGGTCACGTGACCGCTCAGGGTTGGGTCACGAGACCCCTCAGGGGTGGGTCAGGAGACACCTAGCGGGTGAGTCCCGTGACCCGAGGAAGGCTTGTGGTGGGGAGCCTGAGTGCGCACGCGCGGCCCAAGTATAGGCCCGAAACCAGCCAGCCGCGGCTCGGAGAAAAGCCATCTCCTGGGGGCCTCCCCATGTTCCTCCTCTCCTCAAGGAGGACCCCTTTACGGATGGAAGAAAAGGGGGATCTTCGCAGTGGTGGGTTCGGGCCAGAGGGGTCTGCGGGTTTGCCTGCACGTACGCCAGGTGCTCGCACAACGGGCCCAGGTGTTTGAGCCCCGTGGAGGCAGAGGGCTCCTTATTGCTGGATGATAGTGTTCTGCAGGGTTAAGGGAGGGCGTGGGCACTCCCAGGGCGACAGAGGGCACCTGGCCTTTAGAGAGTTCCCTGGAAAATTCCCCGCCCAGGCCCCTGGTCCACAAGTCTATCCTGCGCACAGTGTCTGTGGGAGGCTGGGAGTGCTTCTGGGCAGTGTACCCCAGCGGAAATCGCGTGGTCCTCTATGTGGCAGGGAGGGCTCCTGTGTCCACGGACAGGTGCCCAGGGACCCGGTGGAACTGCTGTGACCTCTAAAGGGTGGGTCAGGTGAGCCGAGGGAGGTGTGTGCTTGGGCGCCTGAGTGCGCATGCGCGGCCCACGTATAGGCCCGAAACGAGCCAGCCGCGGCTCGGAGAAAAGCCATCTCCTGGGGGCCTCCCCATGTTCTTCCACTCCTCAAGCGTGACCCCTTTACGGATGGAAGAAAAGGGGGATCTTCGCAGTGGTGGGTTCGGGCCAGAGGGGTCGGCGGGTTTGCCTCCACGTACGCCAGGTGCCCGCACACCGGGCCCAGGTGTTTGTGCCCCGTGGAGGCAGAGGGCTGCTTATTGCTGGATGCAAGTGTCCTGCGGGGTCAAGGAACGGCATGGGCACTCCCCCCGCCACACAGGGCGCCGGGCCCTTAGAGAGTTCCATGGGAAATCCCCCGCCCATGCCCCCGGTACCCAAGTCTGTCCTTAGCACACTGTCTGTGCGGGGCTGAAGGTGCTGCTAGGCAGTGTGGCCTGTGGGAAATCGTGCGGTCCTCTGAGTGGCAGGGAGGGCTTCTGTTTCCCCGAACAGGTGCGCAGGGACCCTGTAAAACTGCTGTGACCTCTCAAGGTGGTCATGTGACCCCTCAAGTGTGGGGCTGCTGACCTCCCAAGGGTGGGTCACGGGACCCCTCAAGGACGGGTCACGTGACCCCAAAAGGCTGGGTCACGAGACTCCTCAAGGGTGGGTCACGTGACCCCTCAGGGGTGGGTCATGTGACCCCTCGGGGGTGGGTCACGAGACCCCTCAGGGGTGGGTCACGTGACCCCTCGGGGGTGGGTCACGAGACCCCTCGGGGGTGGGTCAGGAGACACCTCAAGGGTGAGTCCCGTCACCCGAGGAAGGCTTGTGGTGGGGAGCCTGAGTGCGCACGCGCGGCCCACGTATAGGCCCGAAACCAGCCAGCCGCGGCTCGGAGAAAAGCCACCTCCTCGGGGCCTCCCCAGGTTCTTCCAATCCTCGAGCGTGACCCCTTTACGGATGGAAGAAATGGGGGATCTTCGCAGTGGTGGGTTCGGGCCAGAGGGGTCGGCGGGTTTGCCTCCAAGTACGCCAGGTGCCCGCACACCGGGCCCAGGTGTTTGTGCCCCGTGGAGGCAGAGGGCTGCTTATTGCTGGATGCAAGTGTCCTGCGGGGTCATGGAACGGCATGGGCACTCCCCCGGCCACACAGGGCGCCGGGCCCTTATAGAGTTCCATGGGAAATCCCCCGCCCATGCCCCCTGTACCCAAGTCTGTCCTTAGCACACTGTCTGTGCGGGGCTGAAGGTGCTGCTAGGCAGTGTGGCCTGTGGGAAATCGTGCGGTCCTCTGAGTGGCAGGGAGGGCTTCTGTTTCCCCGAACAGGTGCGCAGGGACCCTGTAAAACTGCTGTGACCTCTCAAGGTGGTCATGTGACCCCTCAAGTGTGGGGCAGCTGACCTCCCAAGGGTGGGTCACGGGACCCCTCAAGGGTGGGTCACGAGACCCCTCAAGGACGGGTCACGTGACCCCAAAAGGGTGGGTCAGGAGACTCCTCAAGGGTGGGTCACGTGACCCCAAAAGGGTGGGTCACGAGACTCCTCAAGGGTGGGTCACGTGACCCCTCAGGGGTGGGTCATGTGACCCCTCGGGGGTGGGTCACGTGACCCCTCAGGGGTGGGTCACGAGACCCCTCAGGGGTGGGTCACGTGACCCCAAAAGGGTGGGTCACGTGACCCCTCAGGTTTGGGTCACGTGACCCCTTGGGGGTGGGTCATGTGACCCCTCGGGGGTGGGTCACGTGACCCCTCAGGGGTGGGTCGCGAGACCCCTCAGGGGTGGGTCACGTGACCCCTCAGGTTTGGGTCACGTGACCCCTCGGGGGTGGGTCATGTGACCCCTCGGGGGTGGGTCACGTGACCCCTCAGGGGTGGGTCACGAGACCCCTCAGGGGTGGGTCACGTGACCCCTCAGGGTTGGGTCACGAGACCCCTCAGGGGTGGGTCAGGAGACACCTAGAGGGTGAGTCCCGTGACCCGAGGAAGGCTTGTGGTGGGGAGCCTGAGTGCGCACGCGCGGCCCAAGTATAGGCCCGAAACCAGCCAGCCGCGGCTCGGAGAAAAGCCATCTCCTGGGGGCCTCCCCATGTTCCTCCTCTCCTCAAGGAGGACCCCTTTACGGATGGAAGAAAAGGGGGATCTTCGCAGTGGTGGGTTCGGGCCAGAGGGGTCTGCGGTTTTGCCTGCACGTACGCCAGGTGCTCGCACAACGGGCCCAGGTGTTTGAGCCCCGTGGAGGCAGAGGGCTCCTTATTGCTGGATGATAGTGTTCTGCAGGGTTAAGGGAGGGCGTGGGCACTCCCAGGGCGACAGAGGGCCCCTGGCCTTTAGAGAGTTCCCTGGAAAATTCCCCGCCCAGGCCCCTGGTCCACAAGTCTATCCTGCGCACAGTGTCTGTGGGAGGCTGGGAGTGCTTCTGGGCAGTGTACCCCAGCGGAAATCGCGTGGTCCTCTAGGTGGCAGGGAGGGCTCCTGTGTCCACGGACAGGTGCCCAGGGACCCGGTGGAACTGCTGTGACCTCTAAAGGGTGGGTCAGGTGAGCCGAGGGAGGTGTGTGCTTGGGCGCCTGAGTGCGCATGCGCGGCCCACGTATAGGCCCGAAACGAGCCAGCCGCGGCTCGGAGAAAAGCCATCTCTGGGGGCCTCCCCATGTTCTTCCACTCCTCAAGCGTGACCCCTTTACGGATGGAAGAAAAGGGGGATCTTCGCAGTGGTGGGTTCTGGCCAGAGGGGTCGGCGGGTTTGCCTCCACGTACGCCAGGTGCCCGCACACCGGGCCCAGGTGTTTGTGCCCCGTGGAGGCAGAGGGCTGCTTATTGCTGGATGCAAGTGTCCTGCGGGGTCAAGGAACGGCATGGGCACTCCCCCGGCCACCCAGGGCGCCGGGCCCTTAGAGAGTTCCATGGGAAATCCCCCGCCCATGCCCCCGGTACCCAAGTCTGTCCTTAGCACACTGTCTGTGCGGGGCTGAAGGTGCTGCTAGGCAGTGTGGCCTGTGGGAAATCGTGCGGTCCTCTGAGTGGCAGGGAGGGCTTCTGTTTCCCCGAACAGGTGCGCAGGGACCCTGTAAAACTGCTGTGACCTCCCAAGGTGGTCATGTGACCCCTCAAGTGTGGGGCTGCTGACCTCCCAAGGGTGGGTCACGGGACCCCTCAAGGACGGGTCACGTGACCCCAAAAGGCTGGGTCACGAGACTCCTCAAGGGTGGGTCACGTGACCCCTCGGGGGTGGGTCACGTGACCCCTCGGGAGGTGGGTCACGAGACCCCTCGGGGGTGGGTCACGTGATCCCTCGGGGGTGGGTCACGAGACCCCTCAGGGGTGGGTCAGGAGACACCTCAAGGGTGAGTCCTGTGACCCGAGGAAGGCTTGTGGTGGGGAGCCTGAGTGCGCACGCGCGGCCCACGTATAGGCCCGAAACCAGCCAGCCGCGGCTCGGAGAAAAGCCACCTCCTCGGGGCCTCCCCAGGTTCTTCCAATCCTCGAGCGTGACCCCTTTACGGATGGAAGAAATGGGGGATCTTCGCAGTTGTGGGTTCAGGCCAGAGGGGTCGGCGTGTTTGCCTCCAAGTACGCCAGGTGCCCGCACACCGGGCCCAGGTGTTTGTGCCCCGTGGAGGCAGAGGGCTGCTTATTGCTGGATGCAAGTGTCCTGCGGTGTCAAGGAACGGCATGGGCACTCCCCCGGCCACACAGGGCGCCGGGCCCTTATAGAGTTCCATGGGAAATCCCCCGCCCATGCCCCCTGTACCCAAGTCTGTCCTTAGCACACTGTCTGTGCGGGGCTGAAGGTGCTGCTAGGCAGTGTGGCCTGTGGGAAATCGTGCGGTCCTCTGAGTGGCAGGGAGGGCTTCTGTTTCCCCGAACAGGTGCGCAGGGACCCTGTAAAACTGCTGTGACCTCTCAAGGTGGTCATGTGACCCCTCAAGTGTGGGGCAGCTGACCTCCCAAGGGTGGGTCACGGGACCCCTCAAGGGTGGGTCACGAGACCCCTCAAGGACGGGTCACGTGACCCCAAAAGGGTGGGTCAGGAGACTCCTCAAGGGTGGGTCACGTGACCCCAAAAGGGTGGGTCACGAGACTCCTCAAGGGTGGGTCACGTGACCCCTCGGGGGTGGGTCACGAGACCCCTCGGGCGTGGGTCAGGAGACACCTCAAGGGTGAGTCCCGTGACCCGAGGAAGGCTTGTGATGGGGAGCCTGAGTGCGCACGCACGGCCCACGTATAGGCCCGAAACCAGCCAGCCTCGGCTCGGAGAAAAGCCACCTCCTCGGGGCCTCCCCAGGTTCTTCCAATCCTCGAGCGTGACCCCTTTACGGATGGAAGAAAAGGGGGATCTTCGCAGTGGTGGGTTCTGGCCAGAGGGGTCGGCGGGTTTGCCTCCACGTACGCCAGGTGCCCGCACACCGGGCCCAGGTGTTTGTGCCCCGTGGAGGCAGAGGGCTGCTTATTGCTGGATGCAAGTGTCCTGCGGGGTCAAGGAATGGCATGGGCACTCCCCCCGACACACAGGGCGGGGGGCCCTTAGAGAGTTCCATGGGAAATCCCCCGCCCATGCCCCCGGTACCCAAGTCTGTCCTTAGCACACTGTCTGTGCGGGGCTGAAGGTGCTGCTAGGCAGTGTGGCCTGTGGGAAATCGTGCGGTCCTCTGAGTGGCAGGGAGGGCTTCTGTTTCCCCGAACAGGTGCGCAGGGACCCTGTAAAACTGCTGTGACCTCCCAAGGTGGTCATGTGACCCCTCAAGTGTGGGGCTGCTGACCTCCCAAGGGTGCGTCACGGGACCCCTCAAGGACGGGTCACGTGACCCCAAAAGGCTGGGTCACGAGACTCCTCAAGGGTGGGTCACGTGACCCCTCTGGGGTGGGTCAGGAGACACCTCGGGGGTGGGTCACGAGACCCCTCGGGGGTGGGTCAGGAGACACCTCAAGGGTGAGTCCCGTGACCCGAGGAAGGCTTGTGATGGGGAGCCTGAGTGCGCACGCGCGGCCCAAGTATAGGCCCGAAACCAGCCAGCCTCGGCTCGGAGAAAAGCCACCTCCTCGGGGCCTCCCCAGGTTCTTCCAATCCTCGAGCGTGACCCCTTTACGGATGGAAGAAATGGGGGATCTTCGCAGTGGTGGGTTCGGGCCAGAGGGGTCGGCGGGTTTGCCTCCACGTACGCCAGGTGTCCGCACACCGGGCCCAGGTGTTTGTGCCCCGTGGAGGCAGAGGGCTGCTTATTGCTGGATGCAAGTGTCCTGCGGGGTCAAGGAACGGCATGGGCACCCCCCGGCCACACAGGGCGCCGGGCCCTTATAGAGTTCCATGGGAAATCCCCCGCCCGCGCCCTGTACCCAAGTCTGCCCTTAGCACACTGTCTGTGCGGGGCTGAAGGTGCTGCTAGGCAGTGTGGCCTGTGGGAAATCGTGCGGTCCTCTGAGTGGCAGGGAGGGCTTCTGTTTCCCCGAACAGGTGCGCAGGGACCCTGTAAAACTGCTGTGACCTCTCAAGGTGGTCATGTGACCCCTCAAGTGTGGGGCAGCTGACCTCCCAAGGGTGGGTCACGGGACCCCTCAAGGGTGGGTCACGAGACCCCTCAAGGACGGGTCACGTGACCCCAAAAGGGTGGGTCAGGAGACTCCTCAAGGATGGGTCACGTGACCCCAAAAGGGTGGGTCACGAGACTCCTCAAAGGTGGGTCACGTGACCCCTCAGGGGTGGGTCATGTGACCCCTCGGGGGTGGGTCACGTGACCCCTCAGGGGTGGGTCACGAGACCCCTCAGGGGTGGGTCACGTGACCCCTCAGGGTTGGGTCACGTGACGCCTCGAGGGTGGGTCATGTGAACCCTCGGGGGTGGGTCACGTGACCCCTCAGGGGTGGGTCACGAGACCCCTCAGGGGTGGGTCACGTGACCCCTCAGCTTTGGGTCACGTGACCCCTCGGGGGTGGGTCATGTGACCCCTCGGGGGTGGGTCACGTGACCCCTCAGGGGTGGGTCACGAGACCCCTCAGGGGTGGGTCACGTGACCCCTCAGGGTTGGGTCACGAGACCCCTCAGGGGTGGGTCAGGAGACACCTAGAGGGTGAGTCCCGTGACCCGAGGAAGGCTTGTGGTGGGGAGCCTGAGTGCGCACGCGCGGCCCAATTATAGGCCCGAAACCAGCCAGCCGCGGCTCGGAGAAAAGCCATCTCCTGGGGGCCTCCCCATGTTCCTCCTCTCCTCAAGGAGGACCCCTTTACGGATGGAAGAAAAGGGGGATCTTCGCAGTGGTGGGTTCGGGCCAGAGGGGTCTGCGGGTTTGCCTGCACGTACGCCAGGTGCTCGCACAACGGGCCCAGGTGTTTGAGCCCCGTGGAGGCAGAGGGCTCCTTATTGCTGGATGATAGTGTTCTGCAGGGTTAAGGGAGGGCGTGGGCACTCCCAGGGCGACAGAGGGCACCTGGCCTTTAGAGAGTTCCCTGGAAAATTCCCCGCCCAGGCCCCTGGTCCACAAGTCTATCCTGCGCACAGTGTCTGTGGGAGGCTGGGAGTGCTTCTGGGCAGTGTACCCCAGCGGAAATCGCGTGGTCCTCTAGGTGGCCAGGAGGGCTCCTGTGTCCACGGACAGGTGCCCAGGGACCCGGTGGAACTGCTGTGACCTCTAAAGGGTGGGTCAGGTGAGCCGAGGGAGGTGTGTGCTTGGGCGCCTGAGTGCGCATGCGCGGCCCACGTATAGGCCCGAAACGAGCCAGCCGCGGCTCGGAGAAAAGCCATCTCCTGGGGGCCTCCCCATGTTCTTCCACTCCTCAAGCGTGACCCCTTTACGGATGGAAGAAAAGGGGGATCTTCGCAGTGGTGGGTTCGGGCCAGAGGGGTCGGCGGGTTTGCCTCCACGTACGCCAGGTGCCCGCACACCGGGCCCAGGTGTTTGTGCCCCGTGGAGGCAGAGGGCTGCTTATTGCTGGATGCAAGTGTCCTGCGGTGTCAAGGAACGGCATGGGCACTCCCCCGGCCACACAGGGCGCCGGGCCCTTATAGAGTTCCATGGGAAATCCCCCGCCCATGCCCCCTGTACCCAAGTCTGTCCTTAGCACACTGTCTGTGCGGGGCTGAAGGTGCTGCTAGGCAGTGTGGCCTGTGGGAAATCGTGCGGTCCTCTGAGTGGCAGGGAGGGCTTCTGTTTCCCCGAACAGGTGCGCAGGGACCCTGTAAAACTGCTGTGACCTCTCAAGGTGGTCATGTGACCCCTCAAGTGTGGGGCAGCTGACCTCCCAAGGGTGGGTCACGGGACCCCTCAAGGGTGGGTCACGAGACCCCTCAAGGACGGGTCACGTGACCCCAAAAGGGTGGGTCAGGAGACTCCTCAAGGGTGGGTCACGTGACCCCAAAAGGGTGGGTCACGAGACTCCTCAAGGGTGGGTCACGTGACCCCTCGGGGGTGGGTCACGAGACCCCTCGGGCGTGGGTCAGGAGACACCTCAAGGGTGAGTCCCGTGACCCGAGGAAGGCTTGTGATGGGGAGCCTGAGTGCGCACGCGCGTCCCACGTATAGGCCCGAAACCAGCCAGCCTCGGCTCGGAGAAAAGCCACCTCCTCGGGGCCTCCCCAGGTTCTTCCAATCCTCGAGCGTGACCCCTTTACGGATGGAAGAAAAGGGGGATCTTCGCAGTGGTGGGTTCTGGCCAGAGGGGTCGGCGGGTTTGCCTCCACGTACGCCAGGTGCCCGCACACCGGGCCCAGGTGTTTGTGCCCCGTGGAGGCAGAGGGCTGCTTATTGCTGGATGCAAGTGTCCTGCAGGGTCAAGGAATGGCATGGGCACTCCCCCCGACACACAGGGCGGGGGGCCCTTAGAGAGTTCCATGGGAAATCCCCCGCCCATGCCCCCGGTACCCAAGTCTGTCCTTAGCACACTGTCTGTGCGGGGCTGAAGGTGCTGCTAGGCAGTGTGGCCTGTGGGAAATCGTGCGGTCCTCTGAGTGGCAGGGAGGGCTTCTGTTTCCCCGAACAGGTGCGCAGGGACCCTGTAAAACTGCTGTGACCTCTCAAGGTGGTCATGTGACCCCTCAAGTGTGGGGCTGCTGACCTCCCAAGGGTGCGTCACGGGACCCCTCAAGGACGGGTCACGTGACCCCGAAAGGCTGGGTCACGAGACTCCTCAAGGGTGGGTCACGTGACCCCTCTGGGGTGGGTCACGTGACCCCTCGGGGGTGGGTCACGAGACCCCTCAGGGGTGGGTCAGGAGACACCTCAAGGGTGAGTCCCGTGACCCGAGGAAGGCTTGTGGTGGGGAGCCTGAGTGCGCACGCGCGGTCCACGTATAGGCCCGAAACCAGCCAGCCGCGGCTCGGAGAAAAGCCACCTCCTCGGGGCCTCCCCAGGTTCTTCCAATCCTCGAGCGTGACCCCTTTACGGATGGAAGAAATGGGGGATCTTCGCAGTGGTGGGTTCGGGCCAGAGGGGTCGGCGGGTTTGCCTCCAAGTACGCCAGGTGCCCGCACACCGGGCCCAGGTGTTTGTGCCCCGTGGAGGCAGAGGGCTGCTTATTGCTGGATGCAAGTGTCCTGCGGGGTCAAGGAACGGCATGGGCACTCCCCCGGCCACACAGGGCGCCGGGCCCTTATAGAGTTCCATGGGAAATCCCCCGCCCATGCCCCCTGTACCCAAGTCTGTCCTTAGCACACTGTCTGTGCGGGGCTGAAGGTGCTGCTAGGCAGTGTGGCCTGTGGGAAATCGTGCGGTCCTCTGAGTGGCAGGGAGGGCTTCTGTTTCCCCGAACAGGTGAGCAGGGACCCTGTAAAACTGCTGTGACCTCTCAAGGTGGTCATGTGACCCCTCAAGTGTGGGGCAGCTGACCTCCCAAGGGTGGGTCACGGGATCCCTCAAGGGTGGGTCACGAGACCCCTCAAGGACGGGTCATGTGACCCCAAAAGGGTGGGTCAGGAGACTCCTCAAGGGTGGGTCACGTGACCCCAAAAGGGTGGGTCACGAGACTCCTCAAGGGTGGGTCACGTGACCCCTCAGGGGTGGGTCATGTGACCCTCGGGGGTGGGTCACGTGACCCCTCAGGGGTGGGTCACGAGACCCCTCAGGGGTGGGTCACGTGACCCCTCAGGGTTGGGTCACGTGACCCCTCGGGGGGTGGGTCATGTGACCCCTCGAGGTGGGTCACGTGACCCCTCAGGGGTGGGTCACGAGACCCCTCAGGGGTGGGTCACGTGACCCCTCAGGTTTGGGTCACGTGACCCCTCGGGGGTGGGTCATGTGACCCCTCGTGGGTGGGTCACGTGACCCCTCAGGGGTGGGTCACGAGACCCCTCAGGGGTGGGTCACGGGACCCCTCAGTGGTGAGTCACGTGACCCCTCAGGTTTGGGTCACCAGACCCCTCAGGGGTGGGTCAGGAGACACCTAGAGGGTGAGTCCCGTGACCCGAGGAAGGCTTGTGGTGGGGAGCCTGAGTGCGCACGTGCGGCCCAAGTATAGGCCCGAAACCAGCCAGCCCCGGCTCGGAGAAAAGCCATCTCCTGGGGGCCTCCCCATGTTCCTCCTCTCCTCAAGGAGGACCCCTTTACGGATGGAAGAAAAGGGGGATCTTCGCAGTGGTGGGTTCGGGCCAGAGGGGTCTGCGGGTTTGCCTGCACGTACGCCAGGTGCTCGCACAACGGGCCCAGGTGTTTGAGCCCCGTGGAGGCAGAGGGCTCCTTATTGCTGGATGATAGTGTTCTGCAGGGTTAAGGGAGGGCGTGGGCACTCCCAGGGCGACAGAGGGCACCTGGCCTTTAGAGAGTTCCCTGGAAAATTCCCCGCCCAGGCCCCTGGTCCACAAGTCTATCCTGCGCACAGTGTCTGTGGGAGGCTGGGAGTGCTTCTGGGCAGTGTACCCCAGCGGAAATCGCGTGGTCCTCTATGTGGCAGGGAGGGCTCCTGTGTCCACGGACAGGTGCCCAGGGACCCGGTGGAACTGCTGTGACCTCTAAAGGGTGGGTCAGGTGAGCCGAGGGAGGTGTGTGCTTGGGCGCCTGAGTGCGCATGCGCGGCCCACGTATAGGCCCGAAACGAGCCAGCCGCGGCTCGGAGAAAAGCCATCTCCTGGGGGCCTCCCCATGTTCTTCCACTCCTCAAGCGTGACCCCTTTACGGATGGAAGAAAAGGGGGATCTTCGCAGTGGTGGGTTCGGGCCAGAGGGGTCGGCGGGTTTGCCTCCACGTACGCCAGGTGCCCGCACACCGGGCCCAGGTGTTTGTGCCCCGTGGAGGCAGAGGGCTGCTTATTGCTGGATGCAAGTGTCCTGCGGGGTCAAGGAACGGCATGGGCACTCCCCCGGCCACACAGGGCGCCGGGCCCTTAGAGAGTTCCATGGGAAATCCCCCGCCCATGCCCCCGGTACCCAAGTCTGTCCTTAGCACACTGTCTGTGCGGGGCTGAAGGTGCTGCTAGGCAGTGTGGCCTGTGGGAAATCGTGCGGTCCTCTGAGTGGCAGGGAGGGCTTCTGTTTCCCCGAACAGGTGCGCAGGGACCCTGTAAAACTGCTGTGACCTCTCAAGGTGGTCATGTGACCCCTCAAGTGTGGGGCTGCTGACCTCCCAAGGGTGGGTCACGGGACCCCTCAAGGACGGGTCACGTGACCCCAAAAGGCTGGGTCACGAGACTCCTCAAGGGTGGGTCACGTGACCCCTCAGGGGTGGGTCATGTGACCCCTCGGGGGTGGGTCACGTGACCCCTCAGGGGTGGGTCACGAGACCCCTCGGGGGTGGGTCACGAGACCCCTCGGGGGTGGGTCAGGAGACAACTCAAGGGTGAGTCCCGTGACCCGAGGAAGGCTTGTGATGGGGAGCCTGAGTGCGCACGCGCGGCCCAAGTATAGGCCCGAAACCAGCCAGCCTCGGCTCGGAGAAAAGCCACCTCCTCGGGGCCTCCCCAGGTTCTTCCAATCCTCGAGCGTGACCCCTTTACGGATGGAAGAAATGGGGGATCTTCGCAGTGGTGGGTTCGGGCCAGAGGGGTCGGCGGGTTTGCCTCCACGTACGCCAGGTGTCCGCACACCGGGCCCAGGTGTTTGTGCCCCGTGGAGGCAGAGGGCTGCTTATTGCTGGATGCAAGTGTCCTGCGGGGTCAAGGAACGGCATGGGCACCCCCCGGCCACACAGGGCGCCGGGCCCTTATAGAGTTCCATGGGAAATCCCCCGCCCGCGCCCTGTACCCAAGTCTGCCCTTAGCACACTGTCTGTGCGGGGCTGAAGGTGCTGCTAGGCAGTGTGGCCTGTGGGAAATCGTGCGGTCCTCTGAGTGGCAGGGAGGGCTTCTGTTTCCCCGAACAGGTGCGCAGGGACCCTGTAAAACTGCTGTGACCTCTCAAGGTGGTCATGTGACCCCTCAAGTGTGGGGCAGCTGACCTCCCAAGGGTGGGTCACGGGACCCCTCAAGGGTGGGTCACGAGACCCCTCAAGGACGGGTCACGTGACCCCAAAAGGGTGGGTCAGGAGACTCCTCAAGGATGGGTCACGTGACCCCAAAAGGGTGGGTCACGAGACTCCTCAAAGGTGGGTCACGTGACCCCTCAGGGGTGGGTCATGTGACCCCTCGGGGCTGGGTCACGTGACCCCTCAGGGGTGGGTCACGAGACCCCTCAGGGGTGGGTCACGTGACCCCTCAGGGTTGGGTCACGTGACGCCTCGAGGGTGGGTCATGTGAACCCTCGGGGGTGGGTCACGTGACCCCTCAGGGGTGGGTCACGAGACCCCTCAGGGGTGGGTCACGTGACCCCTCAGCTTTGGGTCACGTGACCCCTCGGGGGTGGGTCATGTGACCCCTCGGGGGTGGGTCACGTGACCCCTCAGGGGTGGGTCACGAGACCCCTCAGGGGTGGGTCACGTGACCCCTCAGGGTTGGGTCCCGAGACCCCTCAGGGGTGGGTCAGGAGACACCTAGAGGGTGAGTCCCGTGACCCGAGGAAGGCTTGTGGTGGGGAGCCTGAGTGCGCACGCGCGGCCCAATTATAGGCCCGAAACCAGCCAGCCGCGGCTCGGAGAAAAGCCATCTCCTGGGGGCCTCCCCATGTTCCTCCTCTCCTCAAGGAGGACCCCTTTACGGATGGAAGAAAAGGGGGATCTTCGCAGTGGTGGGTTCGGGCCAGAGGGGTCTGCGGGTTTGCCTGCACGTACGCCAGGTGCTCGCACAACGGGCCCAGGTGTTTGAGCCCCGTGGAGGCAGAGGGCTCCTTATTGCTGGATGATAGTGTTCTGCAGGGTTAAGGGAGGGCGTGGGCACTCCCAGGGCGACAGAGGGCACCTGGCCTTTAGAGAGTTCCCTGGAAAATTCCCCGCCCAGGCCCCTGGTCCACAAGTCTATCCTGCGCACAGTGTCTGTGGGAGGCTGGGAGTGCTTCTGGGCAGTGTACCCCAGCGGAAATCGCGTGGTCCTCTAGGTGGCCAGGAGGGCTCCTGTGTCCACGGACAGGTGCCCAGGGACCCGGTGGAACTGCTGTGACCTCTAAAGGGTGGGTCAGGTGAGCCGAGGGAGGTGTGTGCTTGGGCGCCTGAGTGCGCATGCGCGGCCCACGTATAGGCCCGAAACGAGCCAGCTGCGGCTCGGAGAAAAGCCATCTCCTGGGGGCCTCCCCATGTTCTTCCACTCCTCAAGCGTGACCCCTTTACGGATGGAAGAAAAGGGGGATCTTCGCAGTGGTGGGTTCGGGCCAGAGGGGTCGGCGGGTTTGCCTCCACGTACGCCAGGTGCCCGCACACCGGGCCCAGGTGTTTGTGCCCCGTGGAGGCAGAGGGCTGCTTATTGCTGGATGCAAGTGTCCTGCGGGGTCAAGGAACGGCATGGGCACTCCCCCCGCAAAACAGGGCGCCGGGCCCTTAGAGAGTTCCATGGGAAATCCCCCGCCCATGCCCCCGGTACCCAAGTCTGTCCTTAGCACACTGTCTGTGCGGGGCTGAAGGTGCTGCTAGGCAGTGTGGCCTGTGGGAAATCGTGCGGTCCTCTGAGTGGCAGGGAGGGCTTCTGTTTCCCCGAACAGGTGCGCAGGGACCCTGTAAAACTGCTGTGACCTCTCAAGGTGGTCATGTGACCCCTCAAGTGTGGGGCTGCTGACCTCCCAAGGGTGGGTCACGGGACCCCTCAAGGACGGGTCACGTGACCCCAAAAGGGTGGTTCAGGAGACTCCTCAAGGGTGGGTCACGTGACCCCTCAGGGGTGGGTCACGAGACCCCTCAGGGGTGAGTCACGTGACCCCTCAGGGTTGGGTCACCAGACCCCTCAGGGGTGGGTCAGGAGACACCTAGAGGGTGAGTCCCGTGACCCGAGGAAGGCTTGTGGTGGGGAGCCTGAGTGCGCACGCGCGGCCCAAGTATAGGCCCGAAACCAGCCAGCCCCGGCTCGGAGAAAAGCCATCTCCTGGGGGCCTCCCCATGTTCCTCCTCTCCTCAAGGAGGACCCCTTTACGGATGGAAGAAAAGGGGGATCTTCGCAGTGGTGGGTTCGGGCCAGAGGGGTCTGCGGTTTTGCCTGCACGTACGCCAGGTGCTCGCACAACGGGCCCAGGTGTTTGAGCCCCGTGGAGGCAGAGGGCTCCTTATTGCTGGATGATAGTGTTCTGCAGGGTTAAGGGAGGGCGTGGGCACTCCCAGGGCGACAGAGGGCACCTGGCCTTTAGAGAGTTCCCTGGAAAATTCCCCGCCCAGGCCCCTGGTCCACAAGTCTATCCTGCGCACAGTGTCTGTGGGAGGCTGGGAGTGCTTCTGGGCAGTGTTCCCCAGCGGAAATCGCGTGGTCCTCTAGGTGGCAGGGAGGGCTCCTGTGTCCACGGACAGGTGCCCAGGGACCCGGTGGAACTGCTGTGACCTCTAAAGGGTGGGTCAGGTGAGCCGAGGGAGGTGTGTGCTTGGGCGCCTGAGTGCGCATGCGCGGCACACGTATAGGCCCGAAACGAGACAGCCGCGGCTCGGAGAAAAGCCATCTCCTGGGGGCCTCCCCATGTTCTTCCACTCCTCAAGCGTGACCCCTTTACGGATGGAAGAAAAGGGGGATCTTCGCAGTGGTGGGTTCGGGCCAGAGGGGTCGGCGGGTTTGCCTCCACGTACGCCAGGTGCCCGCACACCGGGCCCAGGTGTTTGTGCCCCGTGGAGGCAGAGGGCTGCTTATTGCTGGATGCAAGTGTCCTGCGGGGTCAAGGAACGGCATGGGCACTCCCCCGGCCACACAGGGCGCCGGGCCCTTAGAGAGTTCCATGGGAAATCCCCCGCCCATGCCCCCGGTACCCAAGTCTGTCCTTAGCACACTGTCTGTGCGGGGCTGAAGGTGCTGCTAGGCAGTGTGGCCTGTGGGAAATCGTGCGGTCCTCTGAGTGGCAGGGAGGGCTTCTGTTTCCCCGAACAGGTGCGCAGGGACCCTGTAAAACTGCTGTGACCTCTCAAGGTGGTCATGTGACCCCTCAAGTGTGGGGCTGCTGACCTCCCAAGGGTGCGTCACGGGACCCCTCAAGGACGGGTCACGTGACCCCAAAAGGCTGGGTCACGAGACTCCTCAAGGGTGGGTCACGTGACCCCTCGGGGGTGGGTCACGAGACCCCTCGGGGGTGGGTCAGGAGACACCTCAAGGGTGAGTCCCGTGACCCGAGGAAGGCTTGTGATGGGGAGCCTGAGTGCGCACGCGCGTCCCACGTATAGGCCCGAAACCAGCCAGCCTCGGCTCGGAGAAAAGCCACCTCCTCGGGGCCTCCCCAGGTTCTTCCAATCCTCGAGCGTGACCCCTTTACGGATGGAAGAAAAGGGGGATCTTCGCAGTGGTGGGTTCTGGCCAGAGGGGTCTGCGGGTTTGCCTCCACGTACGCCAGGTGCCCGCACACCGGGCCCAGGTGTTTGTGCCCCGTGGAGGCAGAAGGCTGCTTATTGCTGGATGCAAGTGTCCTGCGGGGTCAAGGAATGGCATGGGCACTCCCCCCGCCACACAGGGCGCGGGGCCCTTAGAGAGTTCCATGGGAAATCCCCCGCCCATGCCCCCGGTACCCAAGTCTGTCCTTAGCACACTGTCTGTGCGGGGCTGAAGGTGCTGCTAGGCAGTGTGGCCTGTGGGAAATGGTGCGGTCCTCTGAGTGGCAGGGAGGGCTTCTGTTTCCCCGAACAGGTGCGCAGGGACCCTGTAAAACTGCTGTGACCTCTCAAGGTGGTCATGTGACCCCTCAAGTGTGGGGCTGCTGACCTCCCAAGGGTGCGTCACGGGACCCCTCAAGGACGGGTCACGTGACCCCAAAAGGCTGGGTCACGAGACTCCTCAAGGGTGGGTCACGTGACCCCTCTGGGGTGGGTCACGTGACCCCTCGGGGGTGGGTCACGAGACCCCTCAGGGGTGGGTCAGGAGACACCTCAAGGGTGAGTCCCGTGACCCGAGGAAGGCTTGTGGTGGGGAGCCTGAGTGCGCACGCGCGGCCCACGTATAGGCCCGAAAGGAGCCAGCCGCGGCTCGGAGAAAAGCCATCTCCTGGGGGCCTCCCCATGTTCTTCCACTCCTCAAGCATGACCCCTTTACGGATGGAAGAAAAGGGGGATCTTCGCAGTGGTGGGTTCGGGCCAGAGGGGTCGGCGGGTTTGCCTCCACGTACGCCAGGTGCCCGCACACCGGGCCCAGGTGTTTGTGCCCCGTGGAGGCAGAGGGCTGCTTATTGCTGGATGCAAGTGTCCTGCGGGGTCAAGGAACGGCATGGGCACTCCCCCGGCCACACAGGACGCCGGGCCCTTAGAGAGTTCCATGGGAAATCCCCCGCCCATGCCCCCGGTACCCAAGTCTGTCCTTAGCACACTGTCTGTGCGGGGCTGAAGGTGCTGCTAGGCAGTGTGGCCTGTGGGAAATCGTGCGGTCCTCTGAGTGGCAGGGAGGGCTTCTGTTTCCCCGAACAGGTGCGCAGGGACCCTGTAAAACTGCTGTGACCTCTCAAGGTGGTCATGTGAGCCCTCAAGTGTGCGGCTGCTGACCTCCCAAGGGTGGGTCACGGGACCCCTCAAGGACGGGTCACGTGACCCCAAAAGGCTGGGTCACGAGACTCCTCAAGGGTGGGTCACGTGACCCCTCAGGGGTGGGTCACGTGACCCCAAAAGGGTGGGTCACGTGACCCCTCAGGGGTGGGTCACGAGACCCCTCAGGGGTGAGTCACGTGACCCCTCAGGGTTGGGTCACCAGACCCCTCAGGGGTGGGTCAGGAGACACCTAGAGGGTGAGTCCCGTGACCCGAGGAAGGCTTGTGGTGGGGAGCCTGAGTGCGCACGCGCGGCCCAAGTATAGGCCCGAAACCAGCCAGCCCCGGCTCGGAGAAAAGCCATCTCCTGGGGGCCTCCCCATGTTCCTCCTCTCCTCAAGGAGGACCCCTTTACGGATGGAAGAAAAGGGGGATCTTCGCAGTGGTGGGTTCGGGCCAGAGGGGTCTGCGGTTTTGCCTGCACGTACGCCAGGTGCTCGCACAACGGGCCCAGGTGTTTGAGCCCCGTGGAGGCAGAGGGCTCCTTATTGCTGGATGATAGTGTTCTGCAGGGTTAAGGGAGGGCGTGGGCACTCCCAGGGCGACAGAGGGCACCTGGCCTTTAGAGAGTTCCCTGGAAAATTCCCCGCCCAGGCCCCTGGTCCACAAGTCTATCCTGCGCACAGTGTCTGTGGGAGGCTGGGAGTGCTTCTGGGCAGTGTTCCCCAGCGGAAATCGCGTGGTCCTCTAGGTGGCAGGGAGGGCTCCTGTGTCCACGGACAGGTGCCCAGGGACCCGGTGGAACTGCTGTGACCTCTAAAGGGTGGGTCAGGTGAGCCGAGGGAGGTGTGTGCTTGGGCGCCTGAGTGCGCATGCGCGGCACACGTATAGGCCCGAAACGAGACAGCCGCGGCTCGGAGAAAAGCCATCTCCTGGGGGCCTCCCCATGTTCTTCCACTCCTCAAGCGTGACCCCTTTACGGATGGAAGAAAAGGGGGATCTTCGCAGTGGTGGGTTCGGGCCAGAGGGGTCGGCGGGTTTGCCTCCACGTACGCCAGGTGCCCGCACACCGGGCCCAGGTGTTTGTGCCCCGTGGAGGCAGAGGGCTGCTTATTGCTGGATGCAAGTGTCCTGCGGGGTCAAGGAACGGCATGGGCACTCCCCCGGCCACACAGGGCGCCGGGCCCTTAGAGAGTTCCATGGGAAATCCCCCGCCCATGCCCCCGGTACCCAAGTCTGTCCTTAGCACACTGTCTGTGCGGGGCTGAAGGTGCTGCTAGGCAGTGTGGCCTGTGGGAAATCGTGCGGTCCTCTGAGTGGCAGGGAGGGCTTCTGTTTCCCCGAACAGGTGCGCAGGGACCCTGTAAAACTGCTGTGACCTCTCAAGGTGGTCATGTGACCCCTCAAGTGTGGGGCTGCTGACCTCCCAAGGGTGGGTCACGGGACCCCTCAAGGACGGGTCACGTGACCCCAAAAGGCTGGGTCACGAGACTCCTCAAGGGTGGGTCACGTGACCCCTCGGGGGTGGGTCACGAGACCCCTCGGGGGTGGGTCAGGAGACACCTCAAGGGTGAGTCCCGTGACCCGAGGAAGGCTTGTGATGGGGAGCCTGAGTGCGCACGCGCGTCCCACGTATAGGCCCGAAACCAGCCAGCCTCGGCTCGGAGAAAAGCCACCTCCTCGGGGCCTCCCCAGGTTCTTCCAATCCTCGAGCGTGACCCCTTTACGGATGGAAGAAAAGGGGGATCTTCGCAGTGGTGGGTTCTGGCCAGAGGGGTCTGCGGGTTTGCCTCCACGTACGCCAGGTGCCCGCACACCGGGCCCAGGTGTTTGTGCCCCGTGGAGGCAGAAGGCTGCTTATTGCTGGATGCAAGTGTCCTGCGGGGTCAAGGAATGGCATGGGCACTCCCCCCGCCACACAGGGCGCGGGGCCCTTAGAGAGTTCCATGGGAAATCCCCCGCCCATGCCCCCGGTACCCAAGTCTGTCCTTAGCACACTGTCTGTGCGGGGCTGAAGGTGCTGCTAGGCAGTGTGGCCTGTGGGAAATGGTGCGGTCCTCTGAGTGGCAGGGAGGGCTTCTGTTTCCCCGAACAGGTGCGCAGGGACCCTGTAAAACTGCTGTGACCTCTCAAGGTGGTCATGTGACCCCTCAAGTGTGGGGCTGCTGACCTCCCAAGGGTGCGTCACGGGACCCCTCAAGGACGGGTCACGTGACCCCAAAAGGCTGGGTCACGAGACTCCTCAAGGGTGGGTCACGTGACCCCTCTGGGGTGGGTCACGTGACCCCTCGGGGGTGGGTCACGAGACCCCTCAGGGGTGGGTCAGGAGACACCTCAAGGGTGAGTCCCGTGACCCGAGGAAGGCTTGTGGTGGGGAGCCTGAGTGCGCACGCGCGGCCCACGTATAGGCCCGAAACCAGCCAGCCGCGGCTCGGAGAAAAGCCACCTCCTCGGGGCCTCCCCAGGTTCTTCCAATCCTCGAGCGTGACCCCTTTACGGATGGAAGAAATGGGGGATCTTCGCAGTGGTGGGTTCGGGCCAGAGGGGTCGGCGGGTTTGCCTCCAAGTACGCCAGGTGCCCGCACACCGGGCCCAGGTGTTTGTGCCCCGTGGAGGCAGAGGGCTGCTTATTGCTGGATGCAAGTGTCCTGCGGGGTCAAGGAACGGCATGGGCACTCCCCCGGCCACACAGGGCGCCGGGCCCTTATAGAGTTCCATGGGAAATCCCCCGCCCATGCCCCCTGTACCCAAGTCTGTCCTTAGCACACTGTCTGTGCGGGGCTGAAGGTGCTGCTAGGCAGTGTGGCCTGTGGGAAATCGTGCGGTCCTCTGAGTGGCAGGGAGGGCTTCTGTTTCCCCGAACAGGTGAGCAGGGACCCTGTAAAACTGCTGTGACCTCTCAAGGTGGGCATGTGACCCCTCAAGTGTGGGGCAGCTGACCTCCCAAGGACGGGTCACGTGACCCCAAAAGGGTGGGTCAGGAGACTCCTCAAGGGTGGGTCACGTGACCCCAAAAGGGTGGGTCACGAGACTCCTCAAGGGTGGGTCACGTGACCCCTCAGGGGTGGGTCATGTGACCCTCGGGGGTGGGTCACGTGACCCCTCAGGGGTGGGTCACGTGACCCCTCGGGGGTGGGTCACGTGACCCCTCAGGGTTGGGTCACGTGACCCCTCGGGGGTGGGTCATGTGACCCCTCGAGGTGGGTCACGTGACCCCTCAGGGGTGGGTCACGAGACCCCTCAGGGGTGGGTCACGTGACCCCTCAGGTTTGGGTCACGTGACCCCTCGGGGGTGGGTCATGTGACCCCTCGTGGGTGGGTCACGTGACCCCTCAGGGGTGGGTCACGAGACCCCTCAGGGGTGGGTCACGTGACCGCTCAGGGTTGGGTCACCAGACCCCTCAGGTGTGGGTCAGGAGACACCTAGAGGGTGAGTCCCGTGACCCGAGGAAGGCTTGTGGTGGGGAGCCTGAGTGCGCACGCGCGGCCCAAGTATAGGCCCGAAACCAGCCAGCCCCGGCTCGGAGAAAAGCCATCTCCTGGGGGCCTCCCCATGTTCCTCCTCTCCTCAAGGAGGACCCCTTTACGGATGGAAGAAAAGGGGGATCTTCGCAGTGGTGGGTTTGGGCCAGAGGGGTCTGCGGGTTTGCCTGCACGTACGCCAGGTGCTCGCACAACGGGCCCAGGTGTTTGAGCCCCGTGGAGGCAGAGGGCTCCTTATTGCTGGATGATAGTGTTCTGCAGGGTTAAGGGAGGGCGTGGGCACTCCCAGGGCGACAGAGGGCACCTGGCCTTTAGAGAGTTCCCTGGAAAATTCCCCGCCCAGGCCCCTGGTCCACAAGTCTATCCTGCGCACAGTGTCTGTGGGAGGCTGGGAGTGCTTCTGGGCAGTGTTCCCCAGCGGAAATCGCGTGGTCCTCTAGGTGGCAGGGAGGGCTCCTGTGTCCACGGACAGGTGCCCAGGGACCCGGTGGAACTGCTGTGACCTCTAAAGGGTGGGTCAGGTGAGCCGAGGGAGGTGTGTGCTTGGGCGCCTGAGTGCGCATGCGCGGCCCACGTATAGGCCCGAAACGAGCCAGCCGCGGCTCGGAGAAAAGCCATCTCCTGGGGGCCTCCCCATGTTCTTCCACTCCTCAAGCGTGACCCCTTTACGGATGGAAGAAAAGGGGGATCTTCGCAGTGGTGGGTTCGGGCCAGAGGGGTCGGCGGGTTTGCCTCCACGTACGCCAGGTGCCCGCACACCGGGCCCAGGTGTTTGTGCCCCGTGGAGGCAGAGGGCTGCTTATTGCTGGATGCAAGTGTCCTGCGGGGTCAAGGAACGGCATGGGCACTCCCCCCGCCACACAGGGCGCCGGGCCCTTAGAGAGTTCCATGGGAAATCCCCCGCCCATGCCCCCGGTACCCAAGTCTGTCCTTAGCACACTGTCTGTGCGGGGCTGAAGGTGCTGCTAGGCAGTGTGGCCTGTGGGAAATCGTGCGGTCCTCTGAGTGGCAGGGAGGGCTTCTGTTTCCCCGAACAGGTGCGCAGGGACCCTGTAAAACTGCTGTGACCTCTCAAGGTGGTCATGTGACCCCTCAAGTGTGGGGCTGCTGACCTCCCAAGGGTGGGTCACGGGACCCCTCAAGGACGGGTCACGTGACCCCAAAAGGCTGGGTCACGAGACTCCTCAAGGGTGGGTCACGTGACCCCTCAGGGGTGGGTCATGCGTCCCCTCGGGGGTGGGTCACGTGACCCCTCAGGGGTGGGTCACGAGACCCCTCGGGGGTGGGTCACGTGACCCCTCGGGGGTGGGTCACGAGACCCCTCGGGGGTGGGTCAGGAGACACCTCAAGGGTGAGTCCCGTGACCCGAGGAAGGCTTGTGATGGGGAGCCTGAGTGCGCACGCGCGGCCCAAGTATAGGCCCGAAACCAGCCAGCCTCGGCTCAGAGAAAAGCCACCTCCTCGGGGCCTCCCCAGGTTCTTCCAATCCTCGAGCGTGACCCCTTTACGGATGGAAGAAATGGGGGATCTTCGCAGTGGTGGGTTCGGGCCAGAGGGGTCGGCGTGTTTGCCTCCACGTACGCCAGGTGTCCGCACACCGGGCCCAGGTGTTTGTGCCCCGTGGAGGCAGAGGGCTGCTTATTGCTGGATGCAAGTGTCCTGCGGGGTCAAGGAACGGCATGGGCACCCCCCGGCCACACAGGGCGCCGGGCCCTTATAGAGTTCCATGGGAAATCCCCCGCCCGCGCCCTGTACCCAAGTCTGCCCTTAGCACACTGTCTGTGCGGGGCTGAAGGTGCTGCTAGGCAGTGTGGCCTGTGGGAAATCGTGCGGTCCTCTGAGTGGCAGGGAGGGCTTCTGTTTCCCCGAACAGGTGCGCAGGGACCCTGTAAAACTGCTGTGACCTCTCAAGGTGGTCATGTGACCCCTCAAGTGTGGGGCAGCTGACCTCCCAAGGGTGGGTCACGGGACCCCTCAAGGGTGGGTCACGAGACCCCTCAAGGACGGGTCACGTGACCCCAAAAGGGTGGGTCAGGAGACTCCTCAAGGATGGGTCACGTGACCCCAAAAGGGTGGGTCACGAGACTCCTCAAAGGTGGGTCACGTGACCCCTCAGGGGTGGGTCATGTGACCCCTCGGGGCTGGGTCACGTGACCCCTCAGGGGTGGGTCACGAGACCCCTCAGGGGTGGGTCACGTGACCCCTCAGGGTTGGGTCACGTGACGCCTCGAGGGTGGGTCATGTGAACCCTCGGGGGTGGGTCACGTGACCCCTCAGGGGTGGGTCACGAGACCCCTCAGGGGTGGGTCACGTGACCCCTCAGCTTTGGGTCACGTGACCCCTCGGGGGTGGGTCATGTGACCCCTCGGGGGTGGGTCACGTGACCCCTCAGGGGTGGGTCACGAGACCCCTCAGGGGTGGGTCACGTGACCCCTCAGGGTTGGGTCACGAGACCCCTCAGGGGTGGGTCAGGAGACACCTAGAGGGTGAGTCCCGTGACCCGAGGAAGGCTTGTGGTGGGGAGCCTGAGTGCGCACGTGCGGCCCAAGTAGGGGCCCGAAATCAGCCAGCCGGGGCTCGGAGAAAAGCCATCTCCTGGGGGCCTCCCCATGTTCCTCCTCTCCTCAAGGAGGACCCCTTTACGGATGGAAGAAAAGGGGGATCTTCGCAGTGGTGGGTTCGGGCCAGAGGGGTCTGCGGGTTTGCCTGCACGTACGCCAGGTGCTCGCACAACCGGCCCAGGTGTTTGAGCCCCGTGGAGGCAGAGGGCTCCTTATTGCTGGATGATAGTGTTCT
Source organism: Desmodus rotundus (assembly GCF_022682495.2). Taxonomy (NCBI): domain Eukaryota; kingdom Metazoa; phylum Chordata; class Mammalia; order Chiroptera; family Phyllostomidae; genus Desmodus; species Desmodus rotundus. The sequence goes on from NW_026527511.1 coordinate 337,808, forward strand.
GCAGGGTTAAGGGAGGGCGTGGGCACTCCCAGGGCGACAGAGGGCACCTGGCCTTTAGAGAGTTCCCTGGAAAATTCCCCGCCCAGGCCCCTGGTCCACAAGTCTATCCTGCGCACAGTGTCTGTGGGAGGCTGGGAGTGCTTCTGGGCAGTGTACCCCAGCGGAAATCGCGTGGTCCTCTAGGTGGCCAGGAGGGCTCCTGTGTCCACGGACAGGTGCCCAGGGACCCGGTGGAACTGCTGTGACCTCTAAAGGGTGGGTCAGGTGAGCCGAGGGAGGTGTGTGCTTGGGCGCCTGAGTGCGCATGCGCGGCCCACGTATAGGCCCGAAACGAGCCAGCCGCGGCTCGGAGAAAAGCCATCTCCTGGGGGCCTCCCCATGTTCTTCCACTCCTCAAGCGTGACCCCTTTACGGATGGAAGAAAAGGGGGATCTTCGCAGTGGTGGGTTCTGGCCAGAGGGGTCGGCGGGTTTGCCTCCACGTACGCCAGGTGCCCGCACACCGGGCCCAGGTGTTTGTGCCCCGTGGAGGCAGAGGGCTGCTTATTGCTGGATGCAAGTGTCCTGCGGGGTCAAGGAACGGCATGGGCACTCCCCCCCGCCACACAGGGCGCCGGGCCCTTAGAGAGTTCCATGGGAAATCCCCCGCCCATGCCCCCGGTACCCAAGTCTGTCCTTAGCACACTGTCTGTGCGGGGCTGAAGGTGCTGCTAGGCAGTGTGGCCTGTGGGAAATCGTGCGGTCCTCTGAGTGGCAGGGAGGGCTTCTGTTTCCCCGAACAGGTGCGCAGGGACCCTGTAAAACTGCTGTGACCTCTCAAGGTGGTCATGTGACCCCTCAAGTGTGGGCCTGCTGACCTCCCAAGGGTGCGTCACGGGACCCCTCAAGGACGGGTCACGTGACCCCAAAAGGCTGGGTCACGAGACTCCTCAAGGGTGGGTCACGTGACCCCTCTGGGGTGGGTCACGTGACCCCTCGGGGGTGGGTCAGGAGACACCTCAAGGGTGAGTCCCGTGACCCGAGGAAGGCTTGTGGTGGGGAGCCTGAGTGCGCACGCGCGGCCCACGTATAGGCCCGAAACCAGCCAGCCGCGGCTCGGAGAAAAGCCACCTCCTCGGGGCCTCCCCAGGTTCTTCCAATCCTCGAGCGTGACCCCTTTACGGATGGAAGAAATGGGGGATCTTCGCAGTGGTGGGTTCGGGCCAGAGGGGTCGGCGGGTTTGCCTCCAAGTACGCCAGGTGCCCGCACACCGGGCCCAGGTGTTTGTGCCCCGTGGAGGCAGAGGGCTGCTTATTGCTGGATGCAAGTGTCCTGCGGGGTCAAGGAACGGCATGGGCACTCCCCCGGCCACACAGGGAGCCGGGCCCTTATAGAGTTCCATGGGAAATCCCCCGCCCATGCCCCCTGTACCCAAGTCTGTCCTTAGCACACTGTCTGTGCGGGGCTGAAGGTGCTGCTAGGCAGTGTGGCCTGTGGGAAATCGTGCGGTCCTCTGAGTGGCAGGGAGGGCTTCTGTTTCCCCGAACAGGTGCGCAGGGACCCTGTAAAACTGCTGTGACCTCTCAAGGTGGTCATGTGACCCCTCAAGTGTGGGGCAGCTGACCTCCCAAGGGTGGGTCACGGGACCCCTCAAGGGTGGGTCACGAGACCCCTCAAGGACGGGTCACGTGACCCCAAAAGGGTGGGTCAGGAGACTCCTCAAGGGTGGGTCACGTGACCCCAAAAGGGTGGGTCACGAGACTCCTCAAGGGTGGGTCACGTGACCCCTCAGGGGTGGGTCATGTGACCCTCGGGGGTGGGTCACGTGACCCCTCAGGGGTGGGTCACGAGACCCCTCAGGGGTGGGTCACGTGACCCCTCAGGGTAGGGTCACGTGACCCCTCGGGGGTGGGTCATGTGACCCCTCGAGGTGGGTCACGTGACCCCTCAGGGGTGGGTCACGAGACCCCTCAGGGGTGGGTCACGTGACCCCTCAGGTTTGGGTCACGTGACCCCTCGGGGGTGGGTCATGTGACCCCTCGTGGGTGGGTCACGTGACCCCTCAGGGGTGGGTCACGAGACCCCTCAGGGGTGGGTCACGTGACCGCTCAGGGTTGGGTCACCAGACCCCTCAGGTGTGGGTCAGGAGACACCTAGAGGGTGAGTCCCGTGACCCGAGGAAGGCTTGTGGTGGGGAGCCTGAGTGCGCACGCGCGGCCCAAGTATAGGCCCGAAACCAGCCAGCCCCGGCTCGGAGAAAAGCCATCTCCTGGGGGCCTCCCCATGTTCCTCCTCTCCTCAAGGGGGACCCCTTTACGGATGGAAGAAAAGGGGGATCTTCGCAGTGGTGGGTTTGGGCCAGAGGGGTCTGCGGGTTTGCCTGCACGTACGCCAGGTGCTCGCACAACGGGCCCAGGTGTTTGAGCCCCGTGGAGGCAGAGGGCTCCTTATTGCTGGATGATAGTGTTCTGCAGGGTTAAGGGAGGGCGTGGGCACTCCCAGGGCGACAGAGGGCACCTGGCCTTTAGAGAGTTCCCTGGAAAATTCCCCGCCCAGGCCCCTGGTCCACAAGTCTATCCTGCGCACAGTGTCTGTGGGAGGCTGGGAGTGCTTCTGGGCAGTGTTCCCCAGCGGAAATCTCGTGGTCCTCTAGGTGGCAGGGAGGGCTCCTGTGTCCACGGACAGGTGCCCAGGGACCCGGTGGAACTGCTGTGACCTCTAAAGGGTGGGTCAGGTGAGCCGAGGGAGGTGTGTGCTTGGGCGCCTGAGTGCGCATGCGCGGCCCACGTATAGGCCCGAAACGGCCAGCCGCGGCTCGGAGAAAAGCCATCTCCTGGGGGCCTCCCCATGTTCTTCCACTCCTCAAGCGTGACCCCTTTACGGATGGAAGAAAAGGGGGATCTTCGCAGTGGTGGGTTCGGGCCAGAGGGGTCGGCGGGTTTGCCTCCACGTACGCCAGGTGCCCGCACACCGGGCCCAGGTGTTTGTGCCCCGTGGAGGCAGAGGGCTGCTTATTGCTGGATGCAAGTGTCCTGCGGGGTCAAGGAACGGCATGGGCACTGCCCCGGCCACACAGGGCGCCGGGCCTTTAGAGAGTTCCATGGGAAATCCCCCGCCCATGCCCCCGGTACCCAAGTCTGTCCTTAGCACACTGTCTGTGCGGGGCTGAAGGTGCTGCTAGGCAGTGTGGCCTGTGGGAAATCGTGCGGTCCTCTGAGTGGCAGGGAGGGCTTCTGTTTCCCCGAACAGGTGCGCAGGGACCCTGTAAAACTGCTGTGACCTCTCAAGGTGGTCATGTGACCCCTCAAGTGTGGGGCAGCTGACCTCCCAAGGGTGGGTCACGGGACCCCTCAAGGACGGGTCACGTGACCCCAAAAGGGTGGGTCACGAGACTCCTCAAGGATGGGTCACGTGACCCCTCAGGGGTGGGTCACGTGACCCCAAAAGGGTGGGTCACGTGACCCCTCAGGTTTGGGTCACGTGACCCCTTGGGGGTGGGTCATGTGACCCCTCGGGGGTGGGTCACGTGACCCCTCAGGGGTGGGTCACGAGACCCCTCAGGGGTGGGTCACGTGACCCCTCAGGGTTGGGTCACTTGACGCCTCGAGGGTGGGTCATGTGACCCCTCGGGGGTGGGTCACGTGACCCCTCAGGGGTGGGTCACGAGACCCCTCAGGGGTGGGTCACGTGACCCCTCAGGTTTGGGTCACGTGACCCCTCGGGGGTGGGTCATGTGACCCCTCGGGGGTGGGTCACGTGACCCCTCAGGGGTGGGTCACGTGACCCCAAAAGGGTGGGTCACGTGACCCCTCAGGTTTGGGTCACGTGACCCCTTGGGGGTGGGTCATGTGACCCCTCGGGGGTGGGTCACGTGACGCCTCAGGTTTGGGTCACGTGACCCCTCGGGGGTGGGTCATGTGACCCCTCGGGGGTGGGTCACGTGACCCCTCAGGGGTGGGTCACGAGACCCCTCAGGGGTGGGTCACGTGACCCCTCAGGGTTGGGTCACGAGACCCCTCAGGGGTGGGTCAGGAGACACCTAGAGGGTGAGTCCCGTGACCCGAGGAAGGCTTGTGGTGGGGAGCCTGAGTGCGCACGCGCGGCCCACGTATAGGCCCGAAACGGCCAGCCGCGGCTCGGAGAAAAGCCATCTCCTGGGGGCCTCCCCATGTTCTTCCACTCCTCAAGCGTGACCCCTTTACGGATGGAAGAAAAGGGGGATCTTCGCAGTGGTGGGTTCGGGCCAGAGGGGTCGGCGGGTTTGCCTCCACGTACGCCAGGTGCCCGCACACCGGGCCCAGGTGTTTGTGCCCCGTGGAGGCAGAGGGCTGCTTATTGCTGGATGCAAGTGTCCTGCGGGGTCAAGGAACGGCATGGGCACTGCCCCGGCCACACAGGGCGCCGGGCCTTTAGAGAGTTCCATGGGAAATCCCCCGCCCATGCCCCCGGTACCCAAGTCTGTCCTTAGCACACTGTCTGTGCGGGGCTGAAGGTGCTGCTAGGCAGTGTGGCCTGTGGGAAATCGTGCGGTCCTCTGAGTGGCAGGGAGGGCTTCTGTTTCCCCGAACAGGTGCGCAGGGACCCTGTAAAACTGCTGTGACCTCTCAAGGTGGTCATGTGACCCCTCAAGTGTGGGGCAGCTGACCTCCCAAGGGTGGGTCACGGGACCCCTCAAGGGTGGGTCACGAGACCCCTCAAGGACGGGTCACGTGACCCCAAAAGGGTGGGTCAGGAGACTCCTCAAGGGTGGGTCACGTGACCCCAAAAGGGTGGGTCACGAGACTCCTCAAGGGTGGGTCACGTGACCCCTCAGGGGTGGGTCATGTGACCCCTCGGGGCTGGGTCTCGTGACCCCTCAGGGGTGGGTCACGAGACCCCTCAGGGGTGGGTCACGTGACCCCTCAGGGTTGGGTCACTTGACGCCTCGAGGGTGGGTCATGTGACCCCTCGGGGGTGGGTCACGTGACCCCTCGGGGGTGGGTCACGAGACCCCTCAGGGGTGGGTCACGTGACCCCTCAGGTTTGGGTCACGTGACCCCTCGGGGGTGGGTCATGTGACCCCTCGGGGGTGGGTCACGTGACCCCTCAGGGGTGGGTCACGAGACCCCTCAGGGGTGTGTCACGTGACCCCTCAGTGTTGGGTCACGAGACCCCTCAGGGGTGGGTCAGGAGACACCTAGAGGGTGAGTCCCGTGACCCGAGGAAGGCTTGTGGTGGGGAGCCTGAGTGCGCACGCGCGGCCCACGTATAGGCCCGAAACGGCCAGCCGCGGCTCGGAGAAAAGCCATCTCCTGGGGGCCTCCCCATGTTCTTCCACTCCTCAAGCGTGACCCCTTTACGGATGGAAGAAAAGGGGGATCTTCGCAGTGGTGGGTTCGGGCCAGAGGGGTCGGCGGGTTTGCCTCCACGTACGCCAGGTGCCCGCACACCGGGCCCAGGTGTTTGTGCCCCGTGGAGGCAGAGGGCTGCTTATTGCTGGATGCAAGTGTCCTGCGGGGTCAAGGAACGGCATGGGCACTGCCCCGGCCACACAGGGCGCCGGGCCTTTAGAGAGTTCCATGGGAAATCCCCCGCCCATGCCCCCGGTACCCAAGTCTGTCCTTAGCACACTGTCTGTGCGGGGCTGAAGGTGCTGCTAGGCAGTGTGGCCTGTGGGAAATCGTGCGGTCCTCTGAGTGGCAGGGAGGGCTTCTGTTTCCCCGAACAGGTGCGCAGGGACCCTGTAAAACTGCTGTGACCTCTCAAGGTGGTCATGTGACCCCTCAAGTGTGGGGCAGCTGACCTCCCAAGGGTGGGTCACGGGACCCCTCAAGGACGGGTCACGTGACCCCAAAAGGGTGGGTCACGAGACTCCTCAAGGATGGGTCACGTGACCCCTCAGGGGTGGGTCACGTGACCCCAAAAGGGTGGGTCACGTGACCCCTCAGGTTTGGGTCACGTGACCCCTTGGGGGTGGGTCATGTGACCCCTCGGGGGTGGGTCACGTGACCCCTCAGGGGTGGGTCACGAGACCCCTCAGGGGTGGGTCACGTGACCCCTCAGGGTTGGGTCACTTGACGCCTCGAGGGTGGGTCATGTGACCCCTCGGGGGTGGGTCACGTGACCCCTCAGGGGTGGGTCACGAGACCCCTCAGGGGTGGGTCACGTGACCCCTCAAGGACGGGTCACGTGACCCCAAAAGGGTGGGTCACGAGACTCCTCAAGGATGGGTCACGTGACCCCTCAGGGGTGGGTCACGTGACCCCAAAAGGGTGGGTCACGTGACCCCTCAGGTTTGGGTCACGTGACCCCTTGGGGGTGGGTCATGTGACCCCTCGGGGGTGGGTCACGTGACCCCTCAGGTTTGGGTCACGTGACCTCTCGGGGGTGGGTCATGTGACCCCTCGGGGGTGGGTCACGTGACCCCTCAGGGGTGGGTCACGAGACCCCTCAGGGGTGGGTCACGTGACCCCTCAGGGTTGGGTCACGAGACCCCTCAGGGGTGGGTCAGGAGACACCTAGAGGGTGAGTCCCGTGACCCGAGGAAGGCTTGTGGTGGGGAGCCTGAGTGCGCACGCGCGGCCCACGTATAGGCCCGAAACGGCCAGCCGCGGCTCGGAGAAAAGCCATCTCCTGGGGGCCTCCCCATGTTCTTCCACTCCTCAAGCGTGACCCCTTTACGGATGGAAGAAAAGGGGGATCTTCGCAGTGGTGGGTTCGGGCCAGAGGGCTCTGCGGGTTTGCCTCCACGTACGCCAGGTGCCCGCACACCGGGCCCAGGTGTTTGTGCCCCGTGGAGGCAGAGGGCTGCTTATTGCTGGATGCAAGTGTCCTGCGGGGTCAAGGAACGGCATGGGCACTGCCCCGGCCACACAGGGCGCCGGGCCTTTAGAGAGTTCCATGGGAAATCCCCCGCCCATGCCCCCGGTACCCAAGTCTGTCCTTAGCACACTGTCTGTGCGGGGCTGAAGGTGCTGCTAGGCAGTGTGGCCTGTGGGAAATCGTGCGGTCCTCTGAGTGGCAGGGAGGGCTTCTGTTTCCCCGAACAGGTGCGCAGGGACCCTGTAAAACTGCTGTGACCTCTCAAGGTGGTCATGTGACCCCTCAAGTGTGGGGCAGCTGACCTCCCAAGGGTGGGTCACGGGACCCCTCAAGGGTGGGTCACGAGACCCCTCAAGGACGGGTCACGTGACCCCAAAAGGGTGGGTCAGGAGACTCCTCAAGGGTGGGTCACGTGACCCCAAAAGGGTGGGTCACGAGACTCCTCAAGGGTGGGTCACGTGACCCCTCAGGGGTGGGTCATGTGACCCCTCGGGGCTGGGTCTCGTGACCCCTCAGGGGTGGGTCACGAGACCCCTCAGGGGTGGGTCACGTGACCCCTCAGGGTTGGGTCACTTGACGCCTCGAGGGTGGGTCATGTGACCCCTCGGGGGTGGGTCACGTGACCCCTCAGGGGTGGGTCACGAGACCCCTCAGGGGTGGGTCACGTGACCCCTCAGGTTTGGGTCACGTGACCCCTCGGGGGTGGGTCATGTGACCCCTCGGGGGTGGGTCACGTGACCCCTCAGGGGTGGGACACGAGACCCCTCAGGGGTGGGTCACGTGACCCCTCAGGGTTGGGTCACGAGACCCCTCAGGGGTGGGTCAGGAGACACCTAGAGGGTGAGTCCCGTGACCCGAGGAAGGCTTGTGGTGGGGAGCCTGAGTGCGCACGCGCGGCCCAAGTATAGGCCCGAAACCAGCCAGCCGCGGCTCGGAGAAAAGCCATCTCCTGGGGGCCTCCCCATGTTCCTCCTCTCCTCAAGGAGGACCCCTTTACGGATGGAAGAAAAGGGGGATCTTCGCAGTGGTGGGTTCGGGCCAGAGGGGTCTGCGGTTTTGCCTGCACGTACGCCAGGTGCTCGCACAACGGGCCCAGGTGTTTGAGCCCCGTGGAGGCAGAGGGCTCCTTATTGCTGGATGATAGTGTTCTGCAGGGTTAAGGGAGGGCGTGGGCACTCCCAGGGCGACAGAGGGCCCCTGGCCTTTAGAGAGTTCCCTGGAAAATTCCCCGCCCAGGCCCCTGGTCCACAAGTCTATCCTGCGCACAGTGTCTGTGGGAGGCTGGGAGTGCTTCTGGGCAGTGTACCCCAGCAGAAATCGCGTGGTCCTCTAGGTGGCATGGAGGGCTCCTGTGTCCACGGACAGGTGCCCAGGGACCCGGTGGAACTGCTGTGACCTCTAAAGGGTGGGTCAGGTGAGCCGAGGGAGGTGTGTGCTTGGGCGCCTGAGTGCGCATGCGCGGCCCACGTATAGGCCCGAAACGAGCCAGCCGCGGCTCGGAGAAAAGCCATCTCCTGGGGGCCTCCCCATGTTCTTCCACTCCTCAAGCGTGACCCCTTTACGGATGGAAGAAAAGGGGGATCTTCGCAGTGGTGGGTTCTGGCCAGAGGGGTCGGCGGGTTTGCCTCCACGTACGCCAGGTGCCCGCACACCGGGCCCAGGTGTTTGTGCCCCGTGGAGGCAGAGGGCTGCTTATTGCTGGATGCAAGTGTCCTGCGGGGTCAAGGAACGGCATGGGCACTCCCCCGGCCACCCAGGGCGCCGGGCCCTTAGAGAGTTCCATGGGAAATCCCCCGCCCATGCCCCCGGTACCCAAGTCTGTCCTTAGCACACTGTCTGTGCGGGGCTGAAGGTGCTGCTAGGCAGTGTGGCCTGTGGGAAATCGTGCGGTCCTCTGAGTGGCAGGGAGGGCTTCTGTTTCCCCGAACAGGTGCGCAGGGACCCTGTAAAACTGCTGTGACCTCCCAAGGTGGTCATGTGACCCCTCAAGTGTGGGGCTGCTGACCTCCCAAGGGTGCGTCACGGGACCCCTCAAGGACGGGTCACGTGACCCCAAAAGGGTGGGTCACGAGACTCCTCAAGGGTGGGTCACGTGACCCCTCAGGGTTGGGTCACGAGACCCCTCAGGTGTGGGTCAGGAGACACCTAGAGGGTGAGTCCCGTGACCCGAGGAAGGCTTGTGGTGGGGAGCCTGAGTGCGCACGCGCGGCCCAAGTATAGGCCCGAAACCAGCCAGCCCCGGCTCGGAGAAAAGCCATCTCCTGGGGGCCTCCCCATGTTCCTCCTCTCCTCAAGGGGGACCCCTTTACGGATGGAAGAAAAGGGGGATCTTCGCAGTGGTGGGTTTGGGCCAGAGGGGTCTGCGGGTTTGCCTGCACGTACGCCAGGTGCTCGCACAACGGGCCCAGGTGTTTGAGCCCCGTGGAGGCAGAGGGCTCCTTATTGCTGGATGATAGTGTTCTGCAGGGTTAAGGGAGGGCGTGGGCACTCCCAGGGCGACAGAGGGCACCTGGCCTTTAGAGAGTTCCCTGGAAAATTCCCCGCCCAGGCCCCTGGTCCACAAGTCTATCCTGCGCACAGTGTCTGTGGGAGGCTGGGAGTGCTTCTGGGCAGTGTTCCCCAGCGGAAATCTCGTGGTCCTCTAGGTGGCAGGGAGGGCTCCTGTGTCCACGGACAGGTGCCCAGGGACCCGGTGGAACTGCTGTGACCTCTAAAGGGTGGGTCAGGTGAGCCGAGGGAGGTGTGTGCTTGGGCGCCTGAGTGCGCATGCGCGGCCCACGTATAGGCCCGAAACGGCCAGCCGCGGCTCGGAGAAAAGCCATCTCCTGGGGGCCTCCCCATGTTCTTCCACTCCTCAAGCGTGACCCCTTTACGGATGGAAGAAAAGGGGGATCTTCGCAGTGGTGGGTTCGGGCCAGAGGGGTCGGCGGGTTTGCCTCCACGTACGCCAGGTGCCCGCACACCGGGCCCAGGTGTTTGTGCCCCGTGGAGGCAGAGGGCTGCTTATTGCTGGATGCAAGTGTCCTGCGGGGTCAAGGAACGGCATGGGCACTGCCCCGGCCACACAGGGCGCCGGGCCTTTAGAGAGTTCCATGGGAAATCCCCCGCCCATGCCCCCGGTACCCAAGTCTGTCCTTAGCACACTGTCTGTGCGGGGCTGAAGGTGCTGCTAGGCAGTGTGGCCTGTGGGAAATCGTGCGGTCCTCTGAGTGGCAGGGAGGGCTTCTGTTTCCCCGAACAGGTGCGCAGGGACCCTGTAAAACTGCTGTGACCTCTCAAGGTGGTCATGTGACCCCTCAAGTGTGGGGCAGCTGACCTCCCAAGGGTGGGTCACGGGACCCCTCAAGGACGGGTCACGTGACCCCAAAAGGGTGGGTCACGAGACTCCTCAAGGATGGGTCACGTGACCCCTCAGGGGTGGGTCACGTGACCCCAAAAGGGTGGGTCACGTGACCCCTCAGGTTTGGGTCACGTGACCCCTTGGGGGTGGGTCATGTGACCCCTCGGGGGTGGGTCACGTGACCCCTCAGGGGTGGGTCACGAGACCCCTCAGGGGTGGGTCACGTGACCCCTCAGGGTTGGGTCACTTGACGCCTCGAGGGTGGGTCATGTGACCCCTCGGGGGTGGGTCACGTGACCCCTCAGGGGTGGGTCACGAGACCCCTCAGGGGTGGGTCACGTGACCCCTCAGGTTTGGGTCACGTGACCCCTCGGGGGTGGGTCATGTGACCCCTCGGGGGTGGGTCACGTGACCCCTCAGGGGTGGGTCACGTGACCCCAAAAGGGTGGGTCACGTGACCCCTCAGGTTTGGGTCACGTGACCCCTTGGGGGTGGGTCATGTGACCCCTCGGGGGTGGGTCACGTGACGCCTCAGGTTTGGGTCACGTGACCCCTCGGGGGTGGGTCATGTGACCCCTCGGGGGTGGGTCACGTGACCCCTCAGGGGTGGGTCACGAGACCCCTCAGGGGTGGGTCACGTGACCCCTCAGGGTTGGGTCACGAGACCCCTCAGGGGTGGGTCAGGAGACACCTAGAGGGTGAGTCCCGTGACCCGAGGAAGGCTTGTGGTGGGGAGCCTGAGTGCGCACGCGCGGCCCACGTATAGGCCCGAAACGGCCAGCCGCGGCTCGGAGAAAAGCCATCTCCTGGGGGCCTCCCCATGTTCTTCCACTCCTCAAGCGTGACCCCTTTACGGATGGAAGAAAAGGGGGATCTTCGCAGTGGTGGGTTCGGGCCAGAGGGGTCGGCGGGTTTGCCTCCACGTACGCCAGGTGCCCGCACACCGGGCCCAGGTGTTTGTGCCCCGTGGAGGCAGAGGGCTGCTTATTGCTGGATGCAAGTGTCCTGCGGGGTCAAGGAACGGCATGGGCACTGCCCCGGCCACACAGGGCGCCGGGCCTTTAGAGAGTTCCATGGGAAATCCCCCGCCCATGCCCCCGGTACCCAAGTCTGTCCTTAGCACACTGTCTGTGCGGGGCTGAAGGTGCTGCTAGGCAGTGTGGCCTGTGGGAAATCGTGCGGTCCTCTGAGTGGCAGGGAGGGCTTCTGTTTCCCCGAACAGGTGCGCAGGGACCCTGTAAAACTGCTGTGACCTCTCAAGGTGGTCATGTGACCCCTCAAGTGTGGGGCAGCTGACCTCCCAAGGGTGGGTCACGGGACCCCTCAAGGGTGGGTCACGAGACCCCTCAAGGACGGGTCACGTGACCCCAAAAGGGTGGGTCAGGAGACTCCTCAAGGGTGGGTCACGTGACCCCAAAAGGGTGGGTCACGAGACTCCTCAAGGGTGGGTCACGTGACCCCTCAGGGGTGGGTCATGTGACCCCTCGGGGCTGGGTCTCGTGACCCCTCAGGGGTGGGTCACGAGACCCCTCAGGGGTGGGTCACGTGACCCCTCAGGGTTGGGTCACTTGACGCCTCGAGGGTGGGTCATGTGACCCCTCGGGGGTGGGTCACGTGACCCCTCGGGGGTGGGTCACGAGACCCCTCAGGGGTGGGTCACGTGACCCCTCAGGTTTGGGTCACGTGACCCCTCGGGGGTGGGTCATGTGACCCCTCGGGGGTGGGTCACGTGACCCCTCAGGGGTGGGTCACGAGACCCCTCAGGGGTGTGTCACGTGACCCCTCAGTGTTGGGTCACGAGACCCCTCAGGGGTGGGTCAGGAGACACCTAGAGGGTGAGTCCCGTGACCCGAGGAAGGCTTGTGGTGGGGAGCCTGAGTGCGCACGCGCGGCCCACGTATAGGCCCGAAACGGCCAGCCGCGGCTCGGAGAAAAGCCATCTCCTGGGGGCCTCCCCATGTTCTTCCACTCCTCAAGCGTGACCCCTTTACGGATGGAAGAAAAGGGGGATCTTCGCAGTGGTGGGTTCGGGCCAGAGGGGTCGGCGGGTTTGCCTCCACGTACGCCAGGTGCCCGCACACCGGGCCCAGGTGTTTGTGCCCCGTGGAGGCAGAGGGCTGCTTATTGCTGGATGCAAGTGTCCTGCGGGGTCAAGGAACGGCATGGGCACTGCCCCGGCCACACAGGGCGCCGGGCCTTTAGAGAGTTCCATGGGAAATCCCCCGCCCATGCCCCCGGTACCCAAGTCTGTCCTTAGCACACTGTCTGTGCGGGGCTGAAGGTGCTGCTAGGCAGTGTGGCCTGTGGGAAATCGTGCGGTCCTCTGAGTGGCAGGGAGGGCTTCTGTTTCCCCGAACAGGTGCGCAGGGACCCTGTAAAACTGCTGTGACCTCTCAAGGTGGTCATGTGACCCCTCAAGTGTGGGGCAGCTGACCTCCCAAGGGTGGGTCACGGGACCCCTCAAGGACGGGTCACGTGACCCCAAAAGGGTGGGTCACGAGACTCCTCAAGGATGGGTCACGTGACCCCTCAGGGGTGGGTCACGTGACCCCAAAAGGGTGGGTCACGTGACCCCTCAGGTTTGGGTCACGTGACCCCTTGGGGGTGGGTCATGTGACCCCTCGGGGGTGGGTCACGTGACCCCTCAGGGGTGGGTCACGAGACCCCTCAGGGGTGGGTCACGTGACCCCTCAGGGTTGGGTCACTTGACGCCTCGAGGGTGGGTCATGTGACCCCTCGGGGGTGGGTCACGTGACCCCTCAGGGGTGGGTCACGAGACCCCTCAGGGGTGGGTCACGTGACCCCTCAAGGACGGGTCACGTGACCCCAAAAGGGTGGGTCACGAGACTCCTCAAGGATGGGTCACGTGACCCCTCAGGGGTGGGTCACGTGACCCCAAAAGGGTGGGTCACGTGACCCCTCAGGTTTGGGTCACGTGACCCCTTGGGGGTGGGTCATGTGACCCCTCGGGGGTGGGTCACGTGACCCCTCAGGTTTGGGTCACGTGACCTCTCGGGGGTGGGTCATGTGACCCCTCGGGGGTGGGTCACGTGACCCCTCAGGGGTGGGTCACGAGACCCCTCAGGGGTGGGTCACGTGACCCCTCAGGGTTGGGTCACGAGACCCCTCAGGGGTGGGTCAGGAGACACCTAGAGGGTGAGTCCCGTGACCCGAGGAAGGCTTGTGGTGGGGAGCCTGAGTGCGCACGCGCGGCCCACGTATAGGCCCGAAACGGCCAGCCGCGGCTCGGAGAAAAGCCATCTCCTGGGGGCCTCCCCATGTTCTTCCACTCCTCAAGCGTGACCCCTTTACGGATGGAAGAAAAGGGGGATCTTCGCAGTGGTGGGTTCGGGCCAGAGGGCTCTGCGGGTTTGCCTCCACGTACGCCAGGTGCCCGCACACCGGGCCCAGGTGTTTGTGCCCCGTGGAGGCAGAGGGCTGCTTATTGCTGGATGCAAGTGTCCTGCGGGGTCAAGGAACGGCATGGGCACTGCCCCGGCCACACAGGGCGCCGGGCCTTTAGAGAGTTCCATGGGAAATCCCCCGCCCATGCCCCCGGTACCCAAGTCTGTCCTTAGCACACTGTCTGTGCGGGGCTGAAGGTGCTGCTAGGCAGTGTGGCCTGTGGGAAATCGTGCGGTCCTCTGAGTGGCAGGGAGGGCTTCTGTTTCCCCGAACAGGTGCGCAGGGACCCTGTAAAACTGCTGTGACCTCTCAAGGTGGTCATGTGACCCCTCAAGTGTGGGGCAGCTGACCTCCCAAGGGTGGGTCACGGGACCCCTCAAGGGTGGGTCACGAGACCCCTCAAGGACGGGTCACGTGACCCCAAAAGGGTGGGTCAGGAGACTCCTCAAGGGTGGGTCACGTGACCCCAAAAGGGTGGGTCACGAGACTCCTCAAGGGTGGGTCACGTGACCCCTCAGGGGTGGGTCATGTGACCCCTCGGGGCTGGGTCTCGTGACCCCTCAGGGGTGGGTCACGAGACCCCTCAGGGGTGGGTCACGTGACCCCTCAGGGTTGGGTCACTTGACGCCTCGAGGGTGGGTCATGTGACCCCTCGGGGGTGGGTCACGTGACCCCTCAGGGGTGGGTCACGAGACCCCTCAGGGGTGGGTCACGTGACCCCTCAGGTTTGGGTCACGTGACCCCTCGGGGGTGGGTCATGTGACCCCTCGGGGGTGGGTCACGTGACCCCTCAGGGGTGGGACACGAGACCCCTCAGGGGTGGGTCACGTGACCCCTCAGGGTTGGGTCACGAGACCCCTCAGGGGTGGGTCAGGAGACACCTAGAGGGTGAGTCCCGTGACCCGAGGAAGGCTTGTGGTGGGGAGCCTGAGTGCGCACGCGCGGCCCAAGTATAGGCCCGAAACCAGCCAGCCGCGGCTCGGAGAAAAGCCATCTCCTGGGGGCCTCCCCATGTTCCTCCTCTCCTCAAGGAGGACCCCTTTACGGATGGAAGAAAAGGGGGATCTTCGCAGTGGTGGGTTCGGGCCAGAGGGGTCTGCGGTTTTGCCTGCACGTACGCCAGGTGCTCGCACAACGGGCCCAGGTGTTTGAGCCCCGTGGAGGCAGAGGGCTCCTTATTGCTGGATGATAGTGTTCTGCAGGGTTAAGGGAGGGCGTGGGCACTCCCAGGGCGACAGAGGGCCCCTGGCCTTTAGAGAGTTCCCTGGAAAATTCCCCGCCCAGGCCCCTGGTCCACAAGTCTATCCTGCGCACAGTGTCTGTGGGAGGCTGGGAGTGCTTCTGGGCAGTGTACCCCAGCGGAAATCGCGTGGTCCTCTAGGTGGCATGGAGGGCTCCTGTGTCCACGGACAGGTGCCCAGGGACCCGGTGGAACTGCTGTGACCTCTAAAGGGTGGGTCAGGTGAGCCGAGGGAGGTGTGTGCTTGGGCGCCTGAGTGCGCATGCGCGGCCCACGTATAGGCCCGAAACGAGCCAGCCGCGGCTCGGAGAAAAGCCATCTCCTGGGGGCCTCCCCATGTTCTTCCACTCCTCAAGCGTGACCCCTTTACGGATGGAAGAAAAGGGGGATCTTCGCAGTGGTGGGTTCTGGCCAGAGGGGTCGGCGGGTTTGCCTCCACGTACGCCAGGTGCCCGCACACCGGGCCCAGGTGTTTGTGCCCCGTGGAGGCAGAGGGCTGCTTATTGCTGGATGCAAGTGTCCTGCGGGGTCAAGGAACGGCATGGGCACTCCCCCGGCCACCCAGGGCGCCGGGCCCTTAGAGAGTTCCATGGGAAATCCCCCGCCCATGCCCCCGGTACCCAAGTCTGTCCTTAGCACACTGTCTGTGCGGGGCTGAAGGTGCTGCTAGGCAGTGTGGCCTGTGGGAAATCGTGCGGTCCTCTGAGTGGCAGGGAGGGCTTCTGTTTCCCCGAACAGGTGCGCAGGGACCCTGTAAAACTGCTGTGACCTCCCAAGGTGGTCATGTGACCCCTCAAGTGTGGGGCTGCTGACCTCCCAAGGGTGCGTCACGGGACCCCTCAAGGACGGGTCACGTGACCCCAAAAGGGTGGGTCACGAGACTCCTCAAGGGTGGGTCACGTGACCCCTCAGGGTTGGGTCACGAGACCCCTCAGGGGTGGGTCAGGAGACACCTAGAGGGTGAGTCCCGTGACCCGAGGAAGGCTTGTGGTGGGGAGCCTGAGTGCGCACGCGCGGCCCACGTATAGGCCCGAAACGGCCAGCCGCGGCTCGGAGAAAAGCCATCTCCTGGGGGCCTCCCCATGTTCTTCCACTCCTCAAGCGTGACCCCTTTACGGATGGAAGAAAAGGGGGATCTTCGCAGTGGTGGGTTCGGGCCAGAGGGGTCGGCGGGTTTGCCTCCACGTACGCCAGGTGCCCGCACACCGGGCCCAGGTGTTTGTGCCCCGTGGAGGCAGAGGGCTGCTTATTGCTGGATGCAAGTGTCCTGCGGGGTCAAGGAACGGCATGGGCACTGCCCCGGCCACACAGGGCGCCGGGCCCTTAGAGAGTTCCATGGGAAATCCCCCGCCCATGCCCCCGGTACCCAAGTCTGTCCTTAGCACACTGTCTGTGCGGGGCTGAAGGTGCTGCTAGGCAGTGTGGCCTGTGGGAAATCGTGCGGTCCTCTGAGTGGCAGGGAGGGCTTCTGTTTCCCCGAACAGGTGCGCAGGGACCCTGTAAAACTGCTGTGACCTCTCAAGGTGGTCATGTGACCCCTCAAGTGTGGGGCAGCTGACCTCCCAAGGGTGGGTCACGGGACCCCTCAAGGGTGGGTCACGAGACCCCTCAAGGACGGGTCACGTGACCCCAAAAGGGTGGGTCAGGAGACTCCTCAAGGGTGGGTCACGTGACCCCAAAAGGGTGGGTCACGAGACTCCTCAAGGTTGGGTCACGTGACCCCTCAGGGGTGGGTCATGTGACCCCTCGGGGCTGGGTCTCGTGACCCCTCAGGGGTGGGTCACGAGACCCCTCAGGGGTGGGTCACGTGACCCCTCAGGGTTGGGTCACTTGACGCCTCGAGGGTGGGTCATGTGACCCCTCGGGGGTGGGTCACGTGACCCCTCAGGGGTGGGTCACGAGACCCCTCAGGGGTGGGTCACGTGACCCCTCAGGTTTGGGTCACGTGACCCCTCGGGGGTGGGTCATGTGACCCCTCGGTGGTGGGTCACGTGACCCCTCAGGGGTGGGTCACGAGACCCCTCAGGGGTGGGTCACGTGACCCCTCAGGGTTGGGTCACGAGACCCCTCAGGGGTGGGTCAGGAGACACCTAGAGGGTGAGTCCCGTGACCCGAGGAAGGCTTGTGGTGGGGAGCCTGAGTGCGCACGCGCGGCCCACGTATAGGCCCGAAACGGCCAGCCGCGGCTCGGAGAAAAGCCATCTCCTGGGGGCCTCCCCATGTTCTTCCACTCCTCAAGCGTGACCCCTTTACGGATGGAAGAAAAGGGGGATCTTCGCAGTGGTGGGTTCGGGCCAGAGGGGTCGGCGGGTTTGCCTCCACGTACGCCAGGTGCCCGCACACCGGGCCCAGGTGTTTGTGCCCCGTGGAGGCAGAGGGCTGCTTATTGCTGGATGCAAGTGTCCTGCGGGGTCAAGGAACGGCATGGGCACTGCCCCGGCCACACAGGGCGCCGGGCCTTTAGAGAGTTCCATGGGAAATCCCCCGCCCATGCCCCCGGTACCCAAGTCTGTCCTTAGCACACTGTCTGTGCGGGGCTGAAGGTGCTGCTAGGCAGTGTGGCCTGTGGGAAATCGTGCGGTCCTCTGAGTGGCAGGGAGGGCTTCTGTTTCCCCGAACAGGTGCGCAGGGACCCTGTAAAACTGCTGTGACCTCTCAAGGTGGTCATGTGACCCCTCAAGTGTGGGGCAGCTGACCTCCCAAGGGTGGGTCACGGGACCCCTCAAGGACGGGTCACGTGACCCCAAAAGGGTGGGTCACGAGACTCCTCAAGGATGGGTCACGTGACCCCTCAGGGGTGGGTCACGTGACCCCAAAAGGGTGGGTCACGTGACCCCTCAGGTTTGGGTCACGTGACCCCTTGGGGGTGGGTCATATGACCCCTCGGGGGTGGGTCACGTGACCCCTCAGGGGTGGGTCACGAGACCCCTCAGGGGTGGGTCACGTGACCCCTCAAGGACGGGTCACGTGACCCCAAAAGGGTGGGTCACGAGACTCCTCAAGGATGGGTCACGTGACCCCTCAGGGGTGGGTCACGTGACCCCAAAAGGGTGGGTCACGTGACCCCTCAGGTTTGGGTCACGTGACCCCTTGGGGGTGGGTCATGTGACCCCTCGGGGGTGGGTCACGTGACCCCTCAGGTTTGGGTCACGTGACCCCTCGGGGGTGGGTCATGTGACCCCTCGGGGGTGGGTCACGTGACCCCTCAGGGGTGGGTCACGAGACCCCTCAAGGGTGGGTCACGTGACCCCTCAGGGTTGGGTCACGAGACCCCTCAGGGGTGGGTCAGGAGACACCTAGAGGGTGAGTCCCGTGACCCGAGGAAGGCTTGTGGTGGGGAGCCTGAGTGCGCACGCGCGGCCCACGTATAGGCCCGAAACGGCCAGCCGCGGCTCGGAGAAAAGCCATCTCCTGGGGGCCTCCCCATGTTCTTCCACTCCTCAAGCGTGACCCCTTTACGGATGGAAGAAAAGGGGGATCTTCGCAGTGGTGGGTTCGGGCCAGAGGGGTCGGCGGGTTTGCCTCCACGTACGCCAGGTGCCCGCACACCGGGCCCAGGTGTTTGTGCCCCGTGGAGGCAGAGGGCTGCTTATTGCTGGATGCAAGTGTCCTGCGGGGTCAAGGAACGGCATGGGCACTGCCCCGGCCACACAGGGCGCCGGGCCTTTAGAGAGTTCCATGGGAAATCCCCCGCCCATGCCCCCGGTACCCAAGTCTGTCCTTAGCACACTGTCTGTGCGGGGCTGAAGGTGCTGCTAGGCAGTGTGGCCTGTGGGAAATCGTGCGGTCCTCTGAGTGGCAGGGAGGGCTTCTGTTTCCCGGAACAGGTGCGCAGGGACCCTGTAAAACTGCTGTGACCTCCCAAGGTGGTCATGTGACCCCTCAAGTGTGGGGCAGCTGACCTCCCAAGGGTGGGTCACGGGACCCCTCAAGGGTGGGTCACGAGACCCCAAAAGGCTGGGTCACGTGACCCCAAAAGGGTGGGTCAGGAGACTCCTCAAGGGTGGGTCACGTGACCCCAAAAGGGTGGGTCACGAGACTCCTCAAGGGTGGGTCACGTGACCCCTCAGGGGTGGGTCATGTGACCCTCGGGGGTGGGTCACGTGACCCCTCAGGGGTGGGTCACGAGACCCCTCAGGGGTGGGTCACGTGACCCCTCAGGGTTGGGTCACGTGACCCCTCGGGGGTGGGTCATGTGACCCCTCGAGGTGGGTCACGTGACCCCTCAGGGGTGGGTCACGAGACCCCTCAGGGGTGGGTCACGTGACCCCTCAGGTTTGGGTCACGTGACCCCTCGGGGGTGGGTCATGTGACCCCTCGTGGGTGGGTCACGTGACCCCTCAGGGGTGGGTCACGAGACCCCTCAGGGGTGGGTCACGTGACCGCTCAGGGTTGGGTCACCAGACCCCTCAGGTGTGGGTCAGGAGACACCTAGAGGGTGAGTCCCGTGACCCGAGGAAGGCTTGTGGTGGGGAGCCTGAGTGCGCACGCGCGGCCCAAGTATAGGCCCGAAACCAGCCAGCCCCGGCTCGGAGAAAAGCCATCTCCTGGGGGCCTCCCCATGTTCCTCCTCTCCTCAAGGAGGACCCCTGTACGGATGGAAGAAAAGGGGGATCTTCGCAGTGGTGGGTTCTGGCCAGAGGGGTCGGCGGGTTTGCCTCCACGTACGCCAGGTGCCCGCACACCGGGCCCAGGTGTTTGTGCCCCGTGGAGGCAGAGGGCTGCTTATTGCTGGATGCAAGTGTCCTGCGGGGTCAAGGAACGGCATGGGCACTCCCCCCCGCCACACAGGGCGCCGGGCCCTTAGAGAGTTCCATGGGAAATCCCCCGCCCATGCCCCCGGTACCCAAGTCTGTCCTTAGCACACTGTCTGTGCGGGGCTGAAGGTGCTGCTAGGCAGTGTGGCCTGTGGGAAATCGTGCGGTCCTCTGAGTGGCAGGGAGGGCTTCTGTTTCCCCGAACAGGTGCGCAGGGACCCTGTAAAACTGCTGTGACCTCTCAAGGTGGTCATGTGACCCCTCAAGTGTGGGCCTGCTGACCTCCCAAGGGTGCGTCACGGGACCCCTCAAGGACGGGTCACGTGACCCCAAAAGGCTGGGTCACGAGACTCCTCAAGGGTGGGTCACGTGACCCCTCTGGGGTGGGTCACGTGACCCCTCGGGGGTGGGTCAGGAGACACCTCAAGGGTGAGTCCCGTGACCCGAGGAAGGCTTGTGGTGGGGAGCCTGAGTGCGCTCGCGCGGCCCACGTATAGGCCCGAAACCAGCCAGCCGCGGCTCGGAGAAAAGCCACCTCCTCGGGGCCTCCCCAGGTTCTTCCAATCCTCGAGCGTGACCCCTTTACGGATGGAAGAAATGGGGGATCTTCGCAGTGGTGGGTTCGGGCCAGAGGGGTCGGCGGGTTTGCCTCCAAGTACGCCAGGTGCCCGCACACCGGGCCCAGGTGTTTGTGCCCCGTGGAGGCAGAGGGCTGCTTATTGCTGGATGCAAGTGTCCTGCGGGGTCAAGGAACGGCATGGGCACTCCCCCGGCCACACAGGGCGCCGGGCCCTTATAGAGTTCCATGGGAAATCCCCCGCCCATGCCCCCTGTACCCAAGTCTGTCCTTAGCACACTGTCTGTGCGGGGCTGAAGGTGCTGCTAGGCAGTGTGGCCTGTGGGAAAATCGTGCGGTCCTCTGAGTGGCAGGGAGGGCTTCTGTTTCCCCGAACACGTGAGCAGGGACCCTGTAAAACGGCTGTGACCTCTCAAGGTGGTCATGTGACCCCTCAAGTGTGGGGCAGCTGACCTCCCAAGGGTGGGTCACGGGACCCCTCAAGGGTGGGTCACGAGACCCCTCAAGGACGGGTCACGTGACCCCAAAAGGGTGGGTCAGGAGACTCCTCAAGGGTGGGTCACGTGACCCCAAAAGGGTGGGTCACGAGACTCCTCAAGGGTGGGTCACGTGACCCCTCAGGGGTGGGTCATGTGACCCTCGGGGGTGGGTCACGTGACCCCTCAGGGGTGGGTCACGAGACCCCTCAGGGTTGGGTCACGTGACCCCTCGGGGGTGGGTCATGTGACCCCTCGAGGTGGGTCACGTGTCCCCTCAGGGGTGGGTCACGAGACCCCTCAGGGGTGGGTCACGTGACCCCTCAGGTTTGGGTCACGTGACCCCTCGGGGGTGGGTCATGTGACCCCTCGTGGGTGGGTCACGTGACCCCTCAGGGGTGGGTCACGAGACCCCTCAGGGGTGGGTCACGTGACCGCTCAGGGTTGGGTCACCAGACCCCTCAAGTGTGGGTCAGGAGACACCTAGAGGGTGAGTCCCGTGACCCGAGGAAGGCTTGTGGTGGGGAGCCTGAGTGCGCACGCGCAGCCCAAGTATAGGCCCGAAACCAGCCAGCCCCGGCTCGGAGAAAAGCCATCTCCTGGGGGCCTCCCCATGTTCCTCCTCTCCTCAAGGGGGACCCCTTTACGGATGGAAGAAAAGGGGGATCTTCGCAGTGGTGGGTTTGGGCCAGAGGGGTCTGCGGGTTTGCCTGCACGTACGCCAGGTGCTCGCACAACGGGCCCAGGTGTTTGAGCCCCTTGGAGGCAGAGGGCTCCTTATTGCTGGATGATAGTGTTCTGCAGGGTTAAGGGAGGGCGTGGGCACTCCCAGGGCGACAGAGGGCACCTGGCCTTTAGAGAGTTCCCTGGAAAATTCCCCGCCCAGGCCCCTGGTCCACAAGTCTATCCTGCGCACAGTGTCTGTGGGAGGCTGGGAGTGCTTCTGGGCAGTGTTCCCCAGCGGAAATCGCGTGGTCCTCTAGGTGGCAGGGAGGGCTCCTGTGTCCACGGACAGGTGCCCAGGGACCCGGTGGAACTGCTGTGACCTCTAAAGGGTGGGTCAGGTGAGCCGAGGGAGGTGTGTGCTTGGGCGCCTGAGTGCGCATGCGCGGCCCACGTATAGGCCCGAAACGGCCAGCCGCGGCTCGGAGAAAAGCCATCTCCTGGGGGCCTCCCCATGTTCTTCCACTCCTCAAGCGTGACCCCTTTACGGATGGAAGAAAAGGGGGATCTTCGCAGTGGTGGGTTCGGGCCAGAGGGGTCGGCGGGTTTGCCTCCACGTACGCCAGGTGCCCGCACACCGGGCCCAGGTGTTTGTGCCCCGTGGAGGCAGAGGGCTGCTTATTGCTGGATGCAAGTGTCCTGCGGGGTCAAGGAACGGCATGGGCACTGCCCCGGCCACACAGGGCGCCGGGCCTTTAGAGAGTTCCATGGGAAATCCCCCGCCCATGCCCCCGGTACCCAAGTCTGTCCTTAGCACACTGTCTGTGCGGGGCTGAAGGTGCTGCTAGGCAGTGTGGCCTGTGGGAAATCGTGCGGTCCTCTGAGTGGCAGGGAGGGCTTCTGTTTCCCCGAACAGGTGCGCAGGGACCCTGTAAAACTGCTGTGACCTCTCAAGGTGGTCATGTGACCCCTCAAGTGTGGGGCAGCTGACCTCCCAAGGTTGGGTCACGGGACCCCTCAAGGACCGGTCACGTGACCCCAAAAGGGTGGGTCACGAGACTCCTCAAGGATGGGTCACGTGACCCCTCAGGGGTGGGTCACGTGACCCCAAAAGGGTGGGTCACGTGACCCCTCAGGTTTGGGTCACGTTACCCCTTGGGGGTGGGTCATGTGACCCCTCGGGGGTGGGTCACGTGACCCCTCAGGGGTGGGTCACGAGACCCCTCAGGGGTGGGTCACGTGACCCCTCAGGGTTGGGTCACTTGACGCCTCGAGGGTGGGTCATGTGACCCCTCGGGGGGTGGGTCACGTGACCCCTCAGGGGTGGGTCACGAGACCCCTCAGGGGTGGGTCACGTGACCCCTCAGGTTTGGGTCACGTGACCCCTCGGGGGGTGGGTCATGTGACCCCTCGGGGGTGGGTCACGTGACCCCTCAGGGGTGGGTCACGTGACCCCAAAAGGGTGGGTCACGTGACCCCTCAGGTTTGGGTCACGTGACCCCTTGGGGGTGGGTCATGTGACCCCTCGGGGGTGGGTCACGTGACCCCTCAGGTTTGGGTCACGTGACCCCTCGGGGGTGGTTCATGTGACCCCTCGGGGGGTGGGTCACGTGACCCCTCAGGGGTGGGTCACGAGACCCCTCAGGGGTGGGTCACGTGACCCCTCAGGGTTGGGTCACGAGACCCCTCAGGGGTGGGTCAGGAGACACCTAGAGGGTGAGTCCCGTGACCCGAGGAAGGCTTGTGGTGGGGAGCCTGAGTGCGCACGGCGCGGCCCACGTATAGGCCCGAAACGGCCAGCCGCGGCTCGGAGAAAAGCCATCTCCTGGGGGCCTCCCCATGTTCTTCCACTCCTCAAGCGTGACCCCTTTACGGATGGAAGAAAAGGGGGATCTTCGCAGTGGTGGGTTCGGGCCAGAGGGGTCGGCGGGTTTGCCTCCACGTACGCCAGGTGCCCGCACACCGGGCCCAGGTGTTTGTGCCCCGTGGAGGCAGAGGGCTGCTTATTGCTGGATGCAAGTGTCCTGCGGGGTCAAGGAACGGCATGGGCACTGCCCCGGCCACACAGGGCGCCGGGCCCTTAGAGAGTTCCATGGGAAATCCCCCGCCCATGCCCCCGGTACCCAAGTCTGTCCTTAGCACACTGTCTGTGCGGGGCTGAAGGTGCTGCTAGGCAGTGTGGCCTGTGGGAAATCGTGCGGTCCTCTGAGTGGCAGGGAGGGCTTCTGTTTCCCCGAACAGGTGCGCAGGGACCCTGTAAAACTGCTGTGACCTCTCAAGGTGGTCATGTGACCCCTCAAGTGTGGGGCAGCTGACCTCCCAAGGGTGGGTCACGGGACCCCTCAAGGGTGGGTCACGAGACCCCTCAAGGACGGGTCACGTGACCCCAAAAGGGTGGGTCAGGAGACTCCTCAAGGGTGGGTCACGTGACCCCAAAAGGGTGGGTCACGAGACTCCTCAAGGTTGGGTCACGTGACCCCTCAGGGGTGGGTCATGTGACCCCTCGGGGCTGGGTCTCGTGACCCCTCAGGGGTGGGTCACGAGACCCCTCAGGGGTGGGTCACGTGACCCCTCAGGGTTGGGTCACTTGACGCCTCGAGGGTGGGTCATGTGACCCCTCGGGGGTGGGTCACGTGACCCCTCAGGGGTGGGTCACGAGACCCCTCAGGGGTGGGTCACGTGACCCCTCAGGTTTGGGTCACGTGACCCCTCGGGGGGTGGGTCATGTGACCCCTCGGGGGTGGGTCACGTGACCCCTCAGGGGTGGGTCACGAGACCCCTCAGGGGTGGGTCACGTGACCCCTCAGGGTTGGGTCACGAGACCCCTCAGGGGTGGGTCAGGAGACACCTAGAGGGTGAGTCCCGTGACCCGAGGAAGGCTTGTGGTGGGGAGCCTGAGTGCGCACGCGCGGCCCACGTATAGGCCCGAAACGGCCAGCCGCGGCTCGGAGAAAAGCCATCTCCTGGGGGCCTCCCCATGTTCTTCCACTCCTCAAGCGTGACCCCTTTACGGATGGAAGAAAAGGGGGATCTTCGCAGTGGTGGGTTCGGGCCAGAGGGGTCGGCGGGTTTGCCTCCACGTACGCCAGGTGCCCGCACACCGGGCCCAGGTGTTTGTGCCCCGTGGAGGCAGAGGGCTGCTTATTGCTGGATGCAAGTGTCCTGCGGGGTCAAGGAACGGCATGGGCACTGCCCCGGCCACACAGGGCGCCGGGCCTTTAGAGAGTTCCATGGGAAATCCCCCGCCCATGCCCCCGGTACCCAAGTCTGTCCTTAGCACACTGTCTGTGCGGGGCTGAAGGTGCTGCTAGGCAGTGTGGCCTGTGGGAAATCGTGCGGTCCTCTGAGTGGCAGGGAGGGCTTCTGTTTCCCCGAACAGGTGCGCAGGGACCCTGTAAAACTGCTGTGACCTCTCAAGGTGGTCATGTGACCCCTCAAGTGTGGGGCAGCTGACCTCCCAAGGGTGGGTCACGGGACCCCTCAAGGACGGGTCACGTGACCCCAAAAGGGTGGGTCACGAGACTCCTCAAGGATGGGTCACGTGACCCCTCAGGGGTGGGTCACGTGACCCCAAAAGGGTGGGTCACGTGACCCCTCAGGTTTGGGTCACGTGACCCCTTGGGGGTGGGTCATGTGACCCCTCGGGGGTGGGTCACGTGACCCCTCAGGGGTGGGTCACGAGACCCCTCAGGGGTGGGTCACGTGACCCCTCAAGGACGGGTCACGTGACCCCAAAAGGGTGGGTCACGAGACTCCTCAAGGATGGGTCACGTGACCCCTCAGGGGTGGGTCACGTGACCCCAAAAGGGTGGGTCACGTGACCCCTCAGGTTTGGGTCACGTGACCCCTTGGGGGTGGGTCATGTGACCCCTCGGGGGTGGGTCACGTGACCCCTCAGGTTTGGGTCACGTGACCCCTCGGGGGTGGGTCTTGTGACCCCTCGGGGGTGGGTCACGTGACCCCTCAGGGGTGGGTCACGAGACCCCTCAGGGGTGGGTCACGTGACCCCTCAGGGTTGGGTCACGAGACCCCTCAGGGGTGGGTCAGGAGACACCTAGAGGGTGAGTCCCGTGACCCGAGGAAGGCTTGTGGTGGGGAGCCTGAGTGCGCACGCGCGGCCCACGTATAGGCCCGAAACGGCCAGCCGCGGCTCGGAGAAAAGCCATCTCCTGGGGGCCTCCCCATGTTCTTCCACTCCTCAAGCGTGACCCCTTTACGGATGGAAGAAAAGGGGGATCTTCGCAGTGGTGGGTTCGGGCCAGAGGGGTCGGCGGGTTTGCCTCCACGTACGCCAGGTGCCCGCACACCGGGCCCAGGTGTTTGTGCCCCGTGGAGGCAGAGGGCTGCTTATTGCTGGATGCAAGTGTCCTGCGGGGTCAAGGAACGGCATGGGCACTGCCCCGGCCACACAGGGCGCCGGGCCTTTAGAGAGTTCCATGGGAAATCCCCCGCCCATGCCCCCGGTACCCAAGTCTGTCCTTAGCACACTGTCTGTGCGGGGCTGAAGGTGCTGCTAGGCAGTGTGGCCTGTGGGAAATCGTGCGGTCCTCTGAGTGGCAGGGAGGGCTTCTGTTTCCCGGAACAGGTGCGCAGGGACCCTGTAAAACTGCTGTGACCTCCCAAGGTGGTCATGTGACCCCTCAAGTGTGGGGCAGCTGACCTCCCAAGGGTGGGTCACGGGACCCCTCAAGGGTGGGTCACGAGACCCCAAAAGGCTGGGTCACGTGACCCCAAAAGGGTGGGTCAGGAGACTCCTCAAGGGTGGGTCACGTGACCCCAAAAGGGTGGGTCACGAGACTCCTCAAGGGTGGGTCACGTGACCCCTCGGGGGTGGGTCACGAGACCCCTCGGGGGTGGGTCAGGAGACACCTCAAGGGTGAGTCCCGTGACCCGAGGAAGGCTTGTGATGGGGAGCCTGAGTGCGCACGCACGGCCCACGTATAGGCCCGAAACCAGCCAGCCTCGGCTCGGAGAAAAGCCACCTCCTCGGGGCCTCCCCAGGTTCTTCCAATCCTCGAGCGTGACCCCTTTACGGATGGAAGAAATGGGGGATCTTCGCAGTGGTGGGTTCGGGCCAGAGGGGTCGGCGGGTTTGCCTCCACGTACGCCAGGTGCCCGCACACCGGGCCCAGGTGTTTGTGCCCCGTGGAGGCAGAGGGCTGCTTATTGCTGGATGCAAGTGTCCTGCGGGGTCAAGGAACGGCATGGGCACCCCCCGGCCACACAGGGCGCCGGGCCCTAATAGAGTTCCATGGGAAATCCCCCGCCCGCGCCCTGTACCCAAGTCTGCCCTTAGCACACTGTCTGTGCGGGGCTGAAGGTGCTGCTAGGCAGTGTGGCCTGTGGGAAATCGTGCGGTTCTCTGAGTGGCAGGGAGGGCTTCTGTTTCCCCGAACAGGTGCGCAGGGACCCTGTAAAACTGCTGTGACCTCTCAAGGTGGTCATGTGACCCCTCAAGTGTGGGGCAGCTGATCTCCCAAGGGTGGGTCCCGGGACCCCTCAAGGGTCGGTCACGAGACCCCTCAAGGACGGGTCACGTGACCCCAAAAGGGTGGGTCAGGAGACTCCTCAAGGATGGGTCACGTGACCCCAAAAGGGTGGGTCACGAGACTCCTCAAGGGTGGGTCACGTGACCCCTCAGGGGTGGGTCATGTGACCCCTCGGGGTTGGGTCACGTGATGCCTCGAGGGTGGGTCATGTGACCCCTCGGGGGTGTTTCACGTGACCCCTCAGGGGTGGGTCACGAGACCCCTCAGGGGTAGGTCACGTGACCCCTCAGCTTTGGGTCACGTGACCCCTCGGGGGGTGGGTCACGTGACCCCTCAGGGGTGGGTCACGTGACCCCTCGGGGGTGGGTCACGTGACCCCTCAGGGGTGGGTCACGAGACCCCTCAGGGGTGAGTCACGTGACCCCTCAGGGTTGGGTCACCAGACCCCTCAGGGGTGGGTCAGGAGACACCTAGAGGGTGAGTCCCGTGACCCGAGGAAGGCTTGTGGTGCGGAGCCTGAGTGCGCACGCGCGGCCCAAGTATAGGCCCGAAACCAGCCAGCCGCGGCTCGGAGAAAAGCCATCTCCTGGGGGCCTCCCCATGTTCCTCCTCTCCTCAAGGAGGACCCCTTTACGGATGGAAGAAAAGGGGGATCTTCGCAGTGGTGGGTTCGGGCCAGAGGGGTCTGCGGTTTTGCCTGCACGTACGCCAGGTGCTCGCACAACGGGCCCAGGTGTTTGAGCCCCGTGGAGGCAGAGGGCTCCTTGTTGCTGGATGATAGTGTTCTGCAGGGTTAAGGGAGGGCGTGGGCACTCCCAGGGCGACAGAGGGCCCCTGGCCTTTAGAGAGTTCCCTGGAAAATTCCCCGCCCAGGCCCCTGGTCCACAAGTCTATCCTGCGCACAGTGTCTGTGGGAGGCTGGGAGTGCTTCTGGGCAGTGTACCCCAGCGGAAATCGCGTGGTCCTCTAGGTGGCAGGGAGGGCTCCTGTGTCCACGGACAGGTGCCCAGGGACCCGGTGGAACTGCTGTGACCTCTAAAGGGTGGGTCAGGTGAGCCGAGGGAGGTGTGTGCTTGGGCGCCTGAGTGCGCATGCGCGGCCCACGTATAGGCCCGAAAGGAGCCAGCCGCGGCTCGGAGAAAAGCCATCTCCTGGGGGCCTCCCCATGTTCTTCCACTCCTCAAGCGTGACCCCTTTACGGATGGAAGAAAAGGGGGATCTTCGCAGTGGTGGGTTCGGGCCAGAGAGGTCGGCGGGTTTGCCTCCACGTACGCCAGGTGCCCGCACACCGGGCCCAGGTGTTTGTGCCCCGTGGAGGCAGAGGGCTGCTTATTGCTGGATGCAAGTGTCCTGCGGGGTCAAGGAACGGCATGGGCACTCCCCCGGCCACACAGGGCGCCGGGCCCTTAGAGAGTTCCATGGGAAATCCCCCGCCCATGCCCCCGGTACCCAAGTCTGTCCTTAGCACACTGTCTGTGCGGGGCTGAAGGTGCTGCTAGGCAGTGTGGCCTGTGGGAAATCGTGCGGTCCTCTGAGTGGCAGGGAGGGCTTCTGTTTCCCCGAACAGGTGCGCAGGGACCCTGTAAAACTGCTGTGACCTCTCAAGGTGGTCATGTGAGCCCTCAAGTGTGCGGCTGCTGACCTCCCAAGGGTGGGTCACGGGACCCCTCAAGGACGGGTCACGTGACCCCAAAAGGCTGGGTCACGAGACTCCTCAAGGGTGGGTCACGTGACCCCTCAGGGGTGGGTCACGGGACCCCAAAAGGGTGGGTCACGTGACCCCTCAGGGGTGGGTCACGAGACCCCTCAGGGGTGAGTCACGTGACCCCTCAGGGTTGGGTCACCAGACCCCTCAGGGGTGGGTCAGGAGACACCTAGAGGGTGAGTCCCGTGACCCGAGGAAGGCTTGTGGTGGGGAGCCTGAGTGCGCACGCGCGGCCCAAGTATAGGCCCGAAACCAGCCAGCCCCGGCTCGGAGAAAAGCCATCTCCTGGGGGCCTCCCCATGTTCCTCCTCTCCTCAAGGAGGACCCCTTTACGGATGGAAGAAAAGGGGGATCTTCGCAGTGGTGGGTTCGGGCCAGAGGGGTCTGCGGTTTTGCCTGCACGTACGCCAGGTGCTCGCACAACGGGCCCAGGTGTTTGAGCCCCGTGGAGGCAGAGGGCTCCTTATTGCTGGATGATAGTGTTCTGCAGGGTTAAGGGAGGGCGTGGGCACTCCCAGGGCGACAGAGGGCACCTGGCCTTTAGAGAGTTCCCTGGAAAATTCCCCGCCCAGGCCCCTGGTCCACAAGTCTATCCTGCGCACAGTGTCTGTGGGAGGCTGGGAGTGCTTCTGGGCAGTGTTCCCCAGCGGAAATCGCGTGGTCCTCTAGGTGGCAGGGAGGGCTCCTGTGTCCACGGACAGGTGCCCAGGGACCCGGTGGAACTGCTGTGACCTCTAAAGGGTGGGTCAGGTGAGCCGAGGGAGGTGTGTGCTTGGGCGCCTGAGTGCGCATGCGCGGCCCACGTATAGGCCCGAAACGAGCCAGCCGCGGCTCGGAGAAAAGCCATCTCCTGGGGGCCTCCCCATGTTCTTCCACTCCTCAAGCGTGACCCCTTTACGGATGGAAGAAAAGGGGGATCTTCGCAGTGGTGGGTTCGGGCCAGAGGGGTCGGCGGGTTTGCCTCCACGTACGCCAGGTGCCCGCACACCGGGCCCAGGTGTTTGTGCCCCGTGGAGGCAGAGGGCTGCTTATTGCTGGATGCAAGTGTCCTGCGGGGTCAAGGAACGGCATGGGCACTCCCCCGGCCACACAGGGCGCCGGGCCCTTAGAGAGTTCCATGGGAAATCCCCCGCCCATGCCCCCGGTACCCAAGTCTGTCCTTAGCACACTGTCTGTGCGGGGCTGAAGGTGCTGCTAGGCAGTGTGGCCTGTGGGAAATCGTGCGGTCCTCTGAGTGGCAGGGAGGGCTTCTGTTTCCCCGAACAGGTGCGCAGGGACCCTGTAAAACTGCTGTGACCTCTCAAGGTGGTCATGTGACCCCTCAAGTGTGGGGCTGCTGACCTCCCAAGGGTGCGTCACGGGACCCCTCAAGGACGGGTCACGTGACCCCAAAAGGCTGGGTCACGAGACTCCTCAAGGGTGGGTCACGTGACCCCTCAGGGATGGGTCACGTGACCCCAAAATTGTGGGTCACGTGACCCCTCGGGGGTGGGTCACGTGACCCCTCGGGGGTGGGTCACGTGACCCCTCAGGGGTGGGTCACGAGACCCCTCAGGGGTGAGTCACGTGACCCCTCAGGGTTGGGTCACCAGACCCCTCAGGGGTGGGTCAGGAGACACCTAGAGGGTGAGTCCCGTGACCCAAGGAAGGCTTGTGGTGCGGAGCCTGAGTGCGCACGCGCGGCCCAAGTATAGGCCCGAAACCAGCCAGCCCCGGCTCGGAGAAAAGCCATCTCCTGGGGGCCTCCCCATGTTCCTCCTCTCCTCAAGGAGGACCCCTGTACGGATGGAAGAAAAGGGGGATCTTCGCAGTGGTGGGTTCGGGCCAGAGGGGTCTGCGGTTTTGCCTGCACGTACGCCAGGTGCTCGCACAACGGGCCCAGGTGTTTGAGCCCCGTGGAGGCAGAGGGCTCCTTATTGCTGGATGATAGTGTTCTGCAGGGTTAAGGGAGGGCGTGGGCACTCCCAGGGCGACAGAGGGCCCCTGGCCTTTAGAGAGTTCCCTGGAAAATTCCCCGCCCAGGCCCCTGGTCCACAAGTCTATCCTGCGCACAGTGTCTGTGGGAGGCTGGGAGTGCTTCTGGGCAGTGTACCCCAGCGGAAATCGCGTGGTCCTCTAGGTGGCAGGGAGGGCTCCTGTGTCCACGGACAGGTGCCCAGGGACCCGGTAGAACTGCTGTGACCTCTAAAGGGTGGGTCAGGTGAGCCGAGGGAGGTGTGTGCTTGGGCGCCTGAGTGCGCATGCGCGGCCCACGTATAGGCCCGAAAGGAGCCAGCCGCGGCTCGGAGAAAAGCCATCTCCTGGGGGCCTCCCCATGTTCTTCCACTCCTCAAGCGTGACCCCTTTACGGATGGAAGAAAAGGGGGATCTTCGCAGTGGTGGGTTCGGGCCAGAGGGGTCGGCGGGTTTGCCTCCACGTACGCCAGGTGCCCGCACACCGGGCCCAGGTGTTTGTGCCCCGTGGAGGCAGAGGGCTGCTTATTGCTGGATGCAAGTGTCCTGCGGGGTCAAGGAACGGCATGGGCACTCCCCCGGCCACACAGGGCGCCGGGCCCTTAGAGAGTTCCATGGGAAATCCCCCGCCCATGCCCCCGGTACCCAAGTCTGTCCTTAGCACACTGTCTGTGCGGGGCTGAAGGTGCTGCTAGGCAGTGTGGCCTGTGGGAAATGGTGCGGTCCTCTGAGTGGCAGGGAGGGCTTCTGTTTCCCCGAACAGGTGCGCAGGGACCCTGTAAAACTGCTGTGACCTCTCAAGGTGGTCATGTGAGCCCTCAAGTGTGGGGCAGCTGACCTCCCAAGGGTGGGTCACGGGACCCCTCAAGGACGGGTCACGTGACCCCAAAAGGGTGGGTCACGAGACTCCTCAAGGGTGGGTCACGTGACCCCTCAGGGGTGGGTCATGTGACCCCTCGGGGGTGGGTCACGTGACCCCTCAGGGGTGGGTCACGAGACCCCTCGGGGGTGGGTCACGTGACCCCTCGGGGGTGGGTCAGGAGACCCCTCGGGGGTGGGTCAGGAGACACATCAAGGGTGAGTCCCGTGACCCGAGGAAGGCTTGTGATGGGGAGCCTGAGTGCGCACGCGCGGCCCACGTATAGGCCCGAAACCAGCCAGCCTCGGCTCGGAGAAAAGCCACCTCCTCGGGGCCTCCCCAGGTTCTTCCAATCCTCGAGCGTGACCCCTTTACGGATGGAAGAAATGGGGGATCTTCGCAGTGGTGGGTTCGGGCCAGAGGGGTCGGCGGGTTTGCCTCCACGTACGCCAGGTGCCCGCACACCGGGCCCAGGTGTTTGTGCCCCGTGGAGGCAGAGGGCTGCTTATTGCTGGATGCAAGTGTCCTGCGGGGTCAAGGAACGGCATGGGCACCCCCCGGCCACACAGGGCGCCGGGCCCTTATAGAGTTCCATGGGAAATCCCCCGCCCGCGCCCTGTACCCAAGTCTGCCCTTAGCACACTGTCTGTGCGGGGCTGAAGGTGCTGCTAGGCAGTGTGGCCTGTGGGAAATCGTGCGGTCCTCTGAGTGGCAGGGAGGGCTTCTGTTTCCCCGAACAGGTGCGCAGGGACCCTGTAAAACTGCTGTGACCTCTCAAGGTGGTCATGTGACCCCTCAAGTGTGCGGCAGCTGACCTCCCAAGGGTGGGTCACGGGACCCCTCAAGGGTCGGTCACGAGACCCCTCAAGGACGGGTCACGTGACCCCAAAAGGGTGGGTCAGGAGACTCCTCAAGGATGGGTCACGTGACCCCAAAAGGGTGGGTCACGAGACTCCTCAAGGGTGGGTCACGTGACCCCTCAGGGGTGGGTCACGAGACCCCTCAGGGGTGGGTCACGTGACCCCTCAGGGTTGGGTCACTTGACGCCTCGAGGGTGGGTCATGTGACCCCTCGGGGGTGGGTCACGTGACCCCTCCGGGGTGGGTCACGAGACCCCTCAGGGGTGGGTCACGTGACCCCTCAGCTTTGGGTCACGTGACCCCTCGGCGGTGGGTCATGTGACCCCTCGGGGGTGGGTCACGTGACCCCTCAGTGGTGGGTCACGAGACCCCTCAGGGGTGGGTCACGTGACCCCTCAGGGTTGGGTCACGAGACCCCTCAGGGGTGGGTCAGGAGACACCTAGAGGGTGAGTCCCGTGACCCGAGGAAGGCTTGTGGTGGGGAGCCTGAGTGCGCACGCGCGGCCCAAGTATAGGCCCGAAACCAGCCAGCCGCGGCTCGGAGAAAAGCCATCTCCTGGGGGCCTCCCCATGTTCCTCCTCTCCTCAAGGAGGACCCCTTTACGGATGGAAGAAAAGGGGGATCTTCGCAGTGGTGGGTTCGGGCCAGAGGGGTCTGCGGTTTTGCCTGCACGTACGCCAGGTGCTCGCACAACGGGCCCAGGTGTTTGAGCCCCGTGGAGGCAGAGGGCTCCTTATTGCTGGATGATAGTGTTCTGCAGGGTTAAGGGAGGGCGTGGGCACTCCCAGGGCGACAGAGGGCCCCTGGCCTTTAGAGAGTTCCCTGGAAAATTCCCCGCCCAGGCCCCTGGTCCACAAGTCTATTCTGCGCACAGTGTCTGTGGGAGGCTGGGAGTGCTTCTGGGCAGTGTACCCCAGCGGAAATCGCGTGGTCCTCTATGTGGCAGGGAGGGCTCCTGTGTCCACGGACAGGTGCCCAGGGACCCGGTGGAACTGCTGTGACCTCTAAAGCGTGGGTCAGGTGAGCCGAGGGAGGTGTGTGCTTGGGCGCCTGAGTGCGCATGCGCGGCCCACGTATAGGCCCGAAACGAGCCAGCCGCGGCTCGGAGAAAAGCCATCTCCTGGGGGCCTCCCCATGTTCTTCCACTCCTCAAGCGTGACCCCTTTACGGATGGAAGAAAAGGGGGATCTTCGCAGTGGTGGGTTCGGGCCAGAGGGGTCGGCGGGTTTGCCTCCACGTACGCCAGGTGCCCGCACACCGGGCCCAGGTGTTTGTGCCCCGTGGAGGCAGAGGGCTGCTTATTGCTGGATGCAAGTGTCCTGCGGGGTCAAGGAACGGCATGGGCACTCCCCCGGCCACACAGGGCGCCGGGCCCTTAGAGAGTTCCATGGGAAATCCCCCGCCCATGCCCCCGGTACCCAAGTCTGTCCTTAGCACACTGTCTGTGCGGGGCTGAAGGTGCTGCTAGGCAGTGTGGCCTGTGGGAAATCGTGCGGTCCTCTGAGTGGCAGGGAGGGCTTCTGTTTCCCGGAACAGGTGCGCAGGGACCCTGTAAAACTGCTGTGACCTCCCAAGGTGGTCATGTGACCCCTCAAGTGTGGGGCAGCTGACCTCCCAAGGGTGGGTCACGGGACCCCTCAAGGGTGGGTCACGAGACCCCAAAAGGCTGGGTCACGTGACCCCAAAAGGGTGGGTCAGGAGACTCCTCAAGGGTGGGTCACGTGACCCCAAAAGGGTGGGTCACGAGACTCCTCAAGGGTGGGTCACGTGACCCCTCGGGGGTGGGTCACGAGACCCCTCGGGGGTGGGTCAGGAGACACCTCAAGGGTGAGTCCCGTGACCCGAGGAAGGCTTGTGATGGGGAGCCTGAGTGCGCACGCACGGCCCACGTATAGGCCCGAAACCAGCCAGCCTCGGCTCGGAGAAAAGCCACCTCCTCGGGGCCTCCCCAGGTTCTTCCAATCCTCGAGCGTGACCCCTTTACGGATGGAAGAAATGGGGGATCTTCGCAGTGGTGGGTTCGGGCCAGAGGGGTCGGCGGGTTTGCCTCCACGTACGCCAGGTGCCCGCACACCGGGCCCAGGTGTTTGTGCCCCGTGGAGGCAGAGGGCTGCTTATTGCTGGATGCAAGTGTCCTGCGGGGTCAAGGAACGGCATGGGCACCCCCCGGCCACACAGGGCGCCGGGCCCTAATAGAGTTCCATGGGAAATCCCCCGCCCGCGCCCTGTACCCAAGTCTGCCCTTAGCACACTGTCTGTGCGGGGCTGAAGGTGCTGCTAGGCAGTGTGGCCTGTGGGAAATCGTGCGGTCCTCTGAGTGGCAGGGAGGGCTTCTGTTTCCCGGAACAGGTGCGCAGGGACCCTGTAAAACTGCTGTGACCTCTCAAGGTGGTCATGTGACCCCTCAAGTGTGGGGCAGCTGACCTCCCAAGGGTGGGTCACGGGACCCCTCAAGGGTCGGTCACGAGACCCCTCAAGGACGGGTCACGTGACCCCAAAAGGGTGGGTCAGGAGACTCCTCAAGGATGGGTCACGTGACCCCAAAAGGGTGGGTCACGAGACTCCTCAAGGGTGGGTCACGTGACCCCTCAGGGGTGGGTCATGTGACCCCTCGGGGCTGGGTCACGTGACCCCTCAGGGGTGGGTCACGAGACCCCTCAGGGGTGGGTCACGTGACCCCTCAGGGTTGGGTCACGTGATGCCTCGAGGGTGGGTCATGTGACCCCTCGGGGGTGTGTCACGTGACCCCTCAGGGGTGGGTCACGAGACCCCTCAGGGGTGGGTCACGTGACCCCTCAGCTTTGGGTCCGTGACCCCTCGGGGGTGGGTCACGTGACACCTCAGGGGTGGGTCACGTGACCCCAAAATTGTGGGTCACGTGACCCCTCGGGGGTGGGTCACGTGACCCCTCGGGGGTGGGTCACGTGACCCCTCAGGGGTGGATCACGAGACCCCTCAGGGGTGAGTCACGTGACCCCTCAGGGTTGGGTCACCAGACCCCTCAGGGGTGGGTCAGGAGACACCTAGAGGGTGAGTCCCGTGACCCGAGGAAGGCTTGTGGTGCGGAGCCTGAGTGCGCACGCGCGGCCCAAGTATAGGCCCGAAACCAGCCAGCCCCGGTTCGGAGAAAAGCCATGTCCTGGGGGCCTCCCCATGTTCCTCCTCTCCTCAAGGAGGACCCCTGTACGGATGGAAGAAAAGGGGGATCTTCGCAGTGGTGGGTTCGGGCCAGAGGGGTCTGCGGTTTTGCCTGCACGTACGCCAGGTGCTCGCACAACGGGCCCAGATGTTTGAGCCCCGTGGAGGCAGAGGGCTCCTTATTGCTGGATGATAGTGTTCTGCAGGGTTAAGGGAGGGCGTGGGCACTCCCAGGGCGACAGAGGGCCCCTGGCCTTTAGAGAGTTCCCTGGAAAATTCCCCGCCCAGGCCCCTGGTCCACAAGTCTATCCTGCGCACAGTGTCTGTGGGAGGCTGGGAGTGCTTCTGGGCAGTGTACCCCAGCGGAAATCGCGTGGTCCTCTAGGTGGCAGGGAGGGCTCCTGTGTCCACGGACAGGTGCCCAGGGACCCGGTAGAACTGCTGTGACCTCTAAAGGGTGGGTCAGGTGAGCCGAGGGAGGTGTGTGCTTGGGCGCCTGAGTGCGCATGCGCGGCCCACGTATAGGCCCGAAAGGAGCCAGCCGCGGCTAGGAGAAAAGCCATCTCCTGGGGGCCTCCCCATGTTCTTCCACTCCTCAAGCGTGACCCCTTTACGGATGGAAGAAAAGGGGGATCTTCGCAGTGGTGGGTTCGGGCCAGAGGGGTCGGCGGGTTTGCCTCCACGTACGCCAGGTGCCCGCACACCGGGCCCAGGTGTTTGTGCCCCGTGGAGGCAGAGGGCTGCTTATTGCTGGATGCAAGTGTCCTGCGGGGTCAAGGAACGGCATGGGCACTGCCCCGGCCACACAGGGCGCCGGGCCCTTAGAGAGTTCCATGGGAAATCCCCCGCCCATGAGCCCGGTACCCAAGTCTGTCCTTAGCACACTGTCTGTGCGGGGCTGAAGGTGCTGCTAGGCAGTGTGGCCTGTGGGAAATCGTGCGGTCCTCTGAGTGGCAGGGAGGGCTTCTGTTTCCCCGAACAGGTGCGCAGGGACCCTGTAAAACTGCTGTGACCTCTCAAGGTGGTCATGTGACCCCTCAAGTGTGGGGCAGCTGACCTCCCAAGGGTGGGTCACGGGACCCCTCAAGGACGGGTCACGTGACCCCAAAAGGGTGGGTCACGAGACTCCTCAAGGGTGGGTCACGTGACCCCTCTGGGGTAGGTCACGTGACCCCTCGGGGGGGGTCACGTGACCCCTCGGGGGTGGGTCACGAGACCCCTCGGTGGTGGGTCACCTGACCCCTCGGGGGTGGGTCACGAGACCCCTCAGGGGTGGGTCAGGAGACACCTCAAGGGTGAGTCCCGTGACCCGAGGAAGGCTTGTGGTGGGGAGCCTGAGTGCGCACGCGCGGCCCACGTATAGGCCCGAAACGAGCCAGCCCCGGCTCGGAGAAAAGCCATCTCCTGGGGGCCTCCCCATGTTCTTCCACTCCTCAAGCGTGACCCCTTTACGGATGGAAGAAAAGGGGGATCTTCGCAGTGGTGGGTTCGGGCCAGAGGGGTCGGCGGGTTTGCCTCCACGTACGCCAGGTGCCCGCACACCGGGCCCAGGTGTTTGTGCCCCGTGGAGGCAGAGGGCTGCTTATTGCTGGATGCAAGTGTCCTGCGGGGTCAAGGAACGGCATGGGCACTCCCCCGGCCACACAGGGCGCCGGGCCCTTAGAGAGTTCCATGGGAAATCCCCCGCCCATGCCCCCGGTACCCAAGTCTGTCCTTAGCACACTGTCTGTGCGGGGCTGAAGGTGCTGCTAGGCAGTGTGGCCTGTGGGAAATCGTGCGGTCCTCTGAGTGGCAGGGAGGGCTTCTGTTTCCCGGAACAGGTGCGCAGGGACCCTGTAAAACTGCTGTGACCTCCCAAGGTGGTCATGTGACCCCTCAAGTGTGGGGCAGCTGACCTCCCAAGGGTGGGTCACGGGACCCCTCAAGGGTGGGTCACGAGACCCCAAAAGGCTGGGTCACGTGACCCCAAAAGGGTGGGTCAGGAGACTCCTCAAGGGTGGGTCACGTGACCCCAAAAGGGTGGGTCACGAGACTCCTCAAGGGTGGGTCACGTGACCCCTCGGGGGTGGGTCACGAGACCCCTCGGGGGTGGGTCAGGAGACACCTCAAGGGTGAGTCCCGTGACCCGAGGAAGGCTTGTGATGGGGAGCCTGAGTGCGCACGCGCGGCCCACGTATAGGCCCGAAACGAGCCAGCCCCGGCTCGGAGAAAAGCCATCTCCTGGGGGCCTCCCCATGTTCTTCCACTCCTCAAGCGTGACCCCTTTACGGATGGAAGAAAAGGGGGATCTTCGCAGTGGTGGGTTCGGGCCAGAGGGGTCGGCGGGTTTGCCTCCACGTACGCCAGGTGCCCGCACACCGGGCCCAGGTGTTTGTGCCCCGTGGAGGCAGAGGGCTGCTTATTGCTGGATGCAAGTGTCCTGCGGGGTCAAGGAACGGCATGGGCACTCCCCCGGCCACACAGGGCGCCGGGCCCTTAGAGAGTTCCATGGGAAATCCCCCGCCCATGCCCCCGGTACCCAAGTCTGTCCTTAGCACACTGTCTGTGCGGGGCTGAAGGTGCTGCTAGGCAGTGTGGCCTGTGGGAAATCGTGCGGTCCTCTGAGTGGCAGGGAGGGCTTCTGTTTCCCGGAACAGGTGCGCAGGGACCCTGTAAAACTGCTGTGACCTCCCAAGGTGGTCATGTGACCCCTCAAGTGTGGGGCAGCTGACCTCCCAAGGGTGGGTCACGGGACCCCTCAAGGGTGGGTCACGAGACACCAAAAGGCTGGGTCACGTGACCCCAAAAGGGTGGGTCAGGAGACTCCTCAAGGGTGGGTCACGTGACCCCAAAAGGGTGGGTCACGAGACTCCTCAAGGGTGGGTCACGTGACCCCTCGGGGGTGGGTCACGAGACCCCTCGGGGGTGGGTCAGGAGACACCTCAAGGGTGAGTCCCGTGACCCGAGGAAGGCTTGTGATGGGGAGCCTGAGTGCGCACGCACGGCCCACGTATAGGCCCGAAACCAGCCAGCCTCGGCTCGGAGAAAAGCCACCTCCTCGGGGCCTCCCCAGGTTCTTCCAATCCTCGAGCGTGACCCCTTTACGGATGGAAGAAATGGGGGATCTTCGCAGTGGTGGGTTCGGGCCAGAGGGGTCGGCGGGTTTGCCTCCACGTACGCCAGGTGCCCGCACACCGGGCCCAGGTGTTTGTGCCCCGTGGAGGCAGAGGGCTGCTTATTGCTGGATGCAAGTGTCCTGCGGGGTCAAGGAACGGCATGGGCACCCCCCGGCCACACAGGGCGCCGGGCCCTAATAGAGTTCCATGGGAAATCCCCCGCCCGCGCCCTGTACCCAAGTCTGCCCTTAGCACACTGTCTGTGCGGGGCTGAAGGTGCTGCTAGGCAGTGTGGCCTGTGGGAAATCGTGCGGTCCTCTGAGTGGCAGGGAGGGCTTCTGTTTCCCCGAACAGGTGCGCAGGGACCCTGTAAAACTGCTGTGACCTCTCAAGGTGGTCATGTGACCCCTCAAGTGTGGGGCAGCTGACCTCCCAAGGGTGGGTCACGGGACCCCTCAAGGGTCGGTCACGAGACCCCTCAAGGACGGGTCACGTGACCCCAAAAGGGTGGGTCAGGAGACTCCTCAAGGATGGGTCACGTGACCCCAAAAGGGTGGGTCACGAGACTCCTCAAGGGTGGGTCACGTGACCCCTCAGGGGTGGGTCATGTGACCCCTCGGGGCTGGGTCACGTGACCCCTCAGGGGTGGGTCACGAGACCCCTCAGGGGTGGGTCACGTGACCCCTCAGGGTTGGGTCACGTGATGCCTCGAGGGTGGGTCATGTGACCCCTCGGGGGTGTGTCACGTGACCCCTCAGGGGTGTGTCACGAGACCCCTCAGGGGTGGGTCACGTGACCCCTCAGCTTTGGGTCACGTGACCCCTCGGGGGTGGGTCACGTGACACCTCAGGGGTGGGTCACGTGACCCCAAAATTGTGGGTCACGTGACCCCTCGGGGGTGGGTCACGTGACCCCTCGGGGGTGGGTCACGTGACCCCTCAGGGGTGGATCACGAGACCCCTCAGGGGTGAGTCACGTGACCCCTCAGGGTTGGGTCACCAGACCCCTCAGGGGTGGGTCAGGAGACACCTAGAGGGTGAGTCCCGTGACCCGAGGAAGGCTTGTGGTGCGGAGCCTGAGTGCGCACGCGCGGCCCAAGTATAGGCCCGAAACCAGCCAGCCCCGGCTCGGAGAAAAGCCATGTCCTGGGGGCCTCCCCATGTTCCTCCTCTCCTCAAGGAGGACCCCTGTACGGATGGAAGAAAAGGGGGATCTTCGCAGTGGTGGGTTCGGGCCAGAGGGGTCTGCGGTTTTGCCTGCACGTACGCCAGGTGCTCGCACAACGGGCCCAGATGTTTGAGCCCCGTGGAGGCAGAGGGCTCCTTATTGCTGGATGATAGTGTTCTGCAGGGTTAAGGGAGGGCGTGGGCACTCCCAGGGCGACAGAGGGCCCCTGGCCTTTAGAGAGTTTCCTGGAAAATTCCCCGCCCAGGCCCCTGGTCCACAAGTCTATCCTGCGCACAGTGTCTGTGGGAGGCTGGGAGTGCTTCTGGGCAGTGTACCCCAGCGGAAATCGCGTGGTCCTCTAGGTGGCAGGGAGGGCTCCTGTGTCCACGGACAGGTGCCCAGGGACCCGGTAGAACTGCTGTGACCTCTAAAGGGTGGGTCAGGTGAGCCGAGGGAGGTGTGTGCTTGGGAGCCTGAGTGCGCATGCGCGGACCACGTATAGGCCCGAAAGGAGCCAGCCGCGGCTAGGAGAAAAGCCATCTCCTGGGGGCCTCCCCATGTTCTTCCACTCCTCAAGCGTGACCCCTTTACGGATGGAAGAAAAGGGGGATCTTCGCAGTGGTGGGTTCGGGCCAGAGGGGTCGGCGGGTTTGCCTCCACGTACGCCAGGTGCCCGCACACCGGGCCCAGGTGTTTGTGCCCCGTGGAGGCAGAGGGCTGCTTATTGCTGGATGCAAGTGTCCTGCGGGGTCAAGGAACGGCATGGGCACTGCCCCGGCCACACAGGGCGCCGGGCCCTTAGAGAGTTCCATGGGAAATCCCCCGCCCATGAGCCCGGTACCCAAGTCTGTCCTTAGCACACTGTCTGTGCGGGGCTGAAGGTGCTGCTAGGCAGTGTGGCCTGTGGGAAATCGTGCGGTCCTCTGAGTGGCAGGGAGGGCTTCTGTTTCCCCGAACAGGTGCGCAGGGACCCTGTAAAACTGCTGTGACCTCTCAAGGTGGTCATGTGACCCCTCAAGTGTGGGGCAGCTGACCTCCCAAGGGTGGGTCACGGGACCAATCAAGGACGGGTCACGTGACCCCAAAAGGCTGGGTCACGAGACTCCTCAAGGGTGGGTCACGTGACCCCTCTGGGGTAGGTCACGTGACCCCTCGGGGGGGGTCACGTGACCCCTCGGGGGTGGGTCACGAGACCCCTCGGTGGTGGGTCACCTGACCCCTCGGGGGTGGGTCACGAGACCCCTCAGGGGTGGGTCAGGAGACACCTCAAGGGTGAGTCCCGTGACCCGAGGAAGGCTTGTGGTGGGGAGCCTGAGTGCGCACGCGCGGCCCACGTATAGGCCCGAAACGAGCCAGCCCCGGCTCGGAGAAAAGCCATCTCCTGAGGGCCTCCCCATGTTCTTCCACTCCTCAAGCGTGACCCCTTTACGGATGGAAGAAAAGGGGGATCTTCGCAGTGGTGGGTTCGGGCCAGAGGGGTCGGCGGGTTTGCCTCCACGTACGCCAGGTGCCCGCACACCGGGCCCAGGTGTTTGTGCCCCGTGGAGGCAGAGGGCTGCTTATTGCTGGATGCAAGTGTCCTGCGGGGTCAAGGAACGGCATGGGCACTCC
This sequence comes from Desmodus rotundus, assembly GCF_022682495.2. Classification (NCBI taxonomy): domain Eukaryota; kingdom Metazoa; phylum Chordata; class Mammalia; order Chiroptera; family Phyllostomidae; genus Desmodus; species Desmodus rotundus. The sequence continues at coordinate 378,924 of NW_026527511.1, forward strand.
CCCGGCCACACAGGGCGCCGGGCCCTTAGAGAGTTCCATGGGAAATCCCCCGCCCATGCCCCCGGTACCCAAGTCTGTCCTTAGCACACTGTCTGTGCGGGGCTGAAGGTGCTGCTAGGCAGTGTGGCCTGTGGGAAATCGTGCGGTCCTCTGAGTGGCAGGGAGGGCTTCTGTTTCCCGGAACAGGTGCGCAGGGACCCTGTAAAACTGCTGTGACCTCCCAAGGTGGTCATGTGACCCCTCAAGTGTGGGGCAGCTGACCTCCCAAGGGTGGGTCACGGGACCCCTCAAGGGTGGGTCACGAGACCCCAAAAGGCTGGGTCACGTGACCCCAAAAGGGTGGGTCAGGAGACTCCTCAAGGGTGGGTCACGTGACCCCAAAAGGGTGGGTCACGAGACTCCTCAAGGGTGGGTCACGTGACCCCTCGGGGGTGGGTCACGAGACCCCTCGGGGGTGGGTCAGGAGACACCTCAAGGGTGAGTCCCGTGACCCGAGGAAGGCTTGTGATGGGGAGCCTGAGTGCGCACGCACGGCCCACGTATAGGCCCGAAACCAGCCAGCCTCGGCTCGGAGAAAAGCCACCTCCTCGGGGCCTCCCCAGGTTCTTCCAATCCTCGAGCGTGACCCCTTTACGGATGGAAGAAATGGGGGATCTTCGCAGTGGTGGGTTCGGGCCAGAGGGGTCGGCGGGTTTGCCTCCACGTACGCCAGGTGCCCGCACACCGGGCCCAGGTGTTTGTGCCCCGTGGAGGCAGAGGGCTGCTTATTGCTGGATGCAAGTGTCCTGCGGGGTCAAGGAACGGCATGGGCACCCCCCGGCCACACAGGGCGCCGGGCCCTAATAGAGTTCCATGGGAAATCCCCCGCCCGCGCCCTGTACCCAAGTCTGCCCTTAGCACACTGTCTGTGCGGGGCTGAAGGTGCTGCTAGGCAGTGTGGCCTGTGGGAAATCGTGCGGTCCTCTGAGTGGCAGGGAGGGCTTCTGTTTCCCCGAACAGGTGCGCAGGGACCCTGTAAAACTGCTGTGACCTCTCAAGGTGGTCATGTGACCCCTCAAGTGTGGGGCAGCTGACCTCCCAAGGGTGGGTCACGGGACCCCTCAAGGGTCGGTCACGAGACCCCTCAAGGACGGGTCACGTGACCCCAAAAGGGTGGGTCAGGAGACTCCTCAAGGATGGGTCACGTGACCCCAAAAGGGTGGGTCACGAGACTCCTCAAGGGTGGGTCACGTGACCCCTCAGGGGTGGGTCATGTGACCCCTCGGGGCTGGGTCACGTGACCCCTCAGGGGTGGGTCACGAGACCCCTCAGGGGTGGGTCACGTGACCCCTCAGGGTTGGGTCACGTGATGCCTCGAGGGTGGGTCATGTGACCCCTCGGGGGTGTGTCACGTGACCCCTCAGGGGTGGGTCACGAGACCCCTCAGGGGTGGGTCACGTGACCCCTCAGCTTTGGGTCACGTGACCCCTCGGGGGTGGGTCACGTGACCCCAAAATTGTGGGTCACGTGACCCCTCGGGGGTGGGTCACGTGACCCCTCGGGGGTGGGTCACGTGACCCCTCAGGGGTGGATCACGAGACCCCTCAGGGGTGAGTCACGTGACCCCTCAGGGTTGGGTCACCAGACCCCTCAGGGGTGGGTCAGGAGACACCTAGAGGGTGAGTCCCGTGACCCGAGGAAGGCTTGTGGTGCGGAGCCTGAGTGCGCACGCGCGGCCCAAGTATAGGCCCGAAACCAGCCAGCCCCGGCTCGGAGAAAAGCCATGTCCTGGGGGCCTCCCCATGTTCCTCCTCTCCTCAAGGAGGACCCCTGTACGGATGGAAGAAAAGGGGGATCTTCGCAGTGGTGGGTTCGGGCCAGAGGGGTCTGCGGTTTTGCCTGCACGTACGCCAGGTGCTCGCACAACGGGCCCAGATGTTTGAGCCCCGTGGAGGCAGAGGGCTCCTTATTGCTGGATGATAGTGTTCTGCAGGGTTAAGGGAGGGCGTGGGCACTCCCAGGGCGACAGAGGGCCCCTGGCCTTTAGAGAGTTCCCTGGAAAATTCCCCGCCCAGGCCCCTGGTCCACAAGTCTATCCTGCGCACAGTGTCTGTGGGAGGCTGGGAGTGCTTCTGGGCAGTGTACCCCAGCGGAAATCGCGTGGTCCTCTAGGTGGCAGGGAGGGCTCCTGTGTCCACGGACAGGTGCCCAGGGACCCGGTAGAACTGCTGTGACCTCTAAAGGGTGGGTCAGGTGAGCCGAGGGAGGTGTGTGCTTGGGCGCCTGAGTGCGCATGCGCGGCCCACGTATAGGCCCGAAAGGAGCCAGCCGCGGCTAGGAGAAAAGCCATCTCCTGGGGGCCTCCCCATGTTCTTCCACTCCTCAAGCGTGACCCCTTTACGGATGGAAGAAAAGGGGGATCTTCGCAGTGGTGGGTTCGGGCCAGAGGGGTCGGCGGGTTTGCCTCCACGTACGCCAGGTGCCCGCACACCGGGCCCAGGTGTTTGTGCCCCGTGGAGGCAGAGGGCTGCTTATTGCTGGATGCAAGTGTCCTGCGGGGTCAAGGAACGGCATGGGCACTGCCCCGGCCACACAGGGCGCCGGGCCCTTAGAGAGTTCCATGGGAAATCCCCCGCCCATGAGCCCGGTACCCAAGTCTGTCCTTAGCACACTGTCTGTGCGGGGCTGAAGGTGCTGCTAGGCAGTGTGGCCTGTGGGAAATCGTGCGGTCCTCTGAGTGGCAGGGAGGGCTTCTGTTTCCCCGAACAGGTGCGCAGGGACCCTGTAAAACTGCTGTGACCTCTCAAGGTGGTCATGTGACCCCTCAAGTGTGGGGCAGCTGACCTCCCAAGGGTGGGTCACGGGACCCCTCAAGGACGGGTCACGTGACCCCAAAAGGGTGGGTCACGAGACTCCTCAAGGGTGGGTCACGTGACCCCTCTGGGGTAGGTCACGTGACCCCTCGGGGGGGTCACGTGACCCCTCGGGGGTGGGTCACGAGACCCCTCGGTGGTGGGTCACCTGACCCCTCGGGGGTGGGTCACGAGACCCCTCAGGGGTGGGTCAGGAGACACCTCAAGGGTGAGTCCCGTGACCCGAGGAAGGCTTGTGGTGGGGAGCCTGAGTGCGCACGCGCGGCCCACGTATAGGCCCGAAACGAGCCAGCCGCGGCTCGGAGAAAAGCCATCTCCTGGGGGCCTCCCCATGTTCTTCCACTCCTCGAGCGTGACCCCTTTACGGATGGAAGAAAAGGGGGATCTTCGCAGTGGTGGGTTCTGGCCAGAGGGGTCGGCGGGTTTGCCTCCACGTACGCCAGGTGCCCGCACACCGGGCCCAGGTGTTTGTGCCCCGTGGAGGCAGAGGGCTGCTTATTGCTGGATGCAAGTGTCCTGCGGGGTCAAGGAACGGCATGGGCACTCCCCCCCGCCACACAGGGCGCCGGGCCCTTAGAGAGTTCCATGGGAAATCCCCCGCCCATGCCCCCGGTACCCAAGTCTGTCCTTAGCACACTGTCTGTGCGGGGCTGAAGGTGCTGCTAGGCAGTGTGGCCTGTGGGAAATCGTGCGGTCCTCTGAGTGGCAGGGAGGGCTTCTGTTTCCCCGAACAGGTGCGCAGGGACCCTGTAAAACTGCTGTGACCTCTCAAGGTGGTCATGTGACCCCTCAAGTGTGGGGCTGCTGACCTCCCAAGGGTGCGTCACGGGACCCCTCAAGGACGGGTCACGTGACCCCAAAAGGCTGGGTCACGAGACTCCTCAAGGGTGGGTCACGTGACCCCTCGGGGGTGGGTCACGTGACCCCAAAAGGGTGGGTCACGTGACCCCTCAGGGGTGGGTCACGAGACCCCTCAGGGGTGGGTCACGTGACCCCTCAGGGTTGGGTCACGTGACGCCTCGAGGTTGGGTCATGTGAACCCTCGGGGGTGGGTCACGTGACCCCTCAGGGGTGGGTCACGAGACCCCTCAGGGGTGGGTCACGTGACCCCTCAGGGTTGGGTCACGAGACCCCTCAGGGGTGGGTCAGGAGACACCTATAGGGTGAGTCCCGTGACCCGAGGAAGGCTTGTGGTGGGGAGCCTGAGTGCGCACGCGCAGCCCAAGTATAGGCCCGAAACCAGCCAGCCGCGGCTCGGAGAAAAGCCATCTCCTGGGGGCCTCCCCATGTTCCTCCTCTCCTCAAGGAGGACCCCTTTACGGATGGAAGAAACGGGGGAACTTCGCAGTGGTGGGTTCGGGCCAGAGGGGTCTGCGGGTTTGCCTGCACGTACGCCAGGTGCTCGCACAACGGGCCCAGGTGTTTGAGCCCCGTGGAGGCAGAGGGCTCCTTATTGCTGGATGATAGTGTTCTGCAGGGTTAAGGGAGGGCGTGGGCACTCCCAGGGCGACAGAGGGCACCTGGCCTTTAGAGAGTTCCCTGGAAAATTCCCCGCCCAGGCCCCTGGTCCACAAGTCTATCCTGCGCACAGTGTCTGTGGGAGGCTGGGAGTGCTTCTGGGCAGTGTACCCCAGCGGAAATCGCGTGGTCCTCTAGGTGGCAGGGAGGGCTCCTGTGTCCACGGACAGGTGCCCAGGGACCCGGTGGAACTGCTGTGACCTCTAAAGGGTGGGTCAGGTGAGCCGAAGGAGGTGTGTGCTTGGGCGCCTGAGTGCGCATGCGCGGCCCACGTATAGGCCCGAAACGAGCCAGCCGCGGCTCGGAGAAAAGCCATCTCCTGGGGGCCTCCCCATGTTCTTCCACTCCTCAAGCGTGACCCCTTTACGGATGGAAGAAAAGGGGGATCTTCGCAGTGGTGGGTTCTGGCCAGAGGGGTCGGCGGGTTTGCCTCCACGTACGCCAGGTGCCCGCACACCGGGCCCAGGTGTTTGTGCCCCGTGGAGGCAGAGGGCTGCTTATTGCTGGATGCAAGTGTCCTGCGGGGTCAAGGAACGGCATGGGCACTCCCCCCCGCCACACAGGGCGCCGGGCCCTTAGAGAGTTCCATGGGAAATCCCCCGCCCATGCCCCCGGTACCCAAGTCTGTCCTTAGCACACTGTCTGTGCGGGGCTGAAGGTGCTGCTAGGCAGTGTGGCCTGTGGGAAATCGTGCGGTCCTCTGAGTGGCAGGGAGGGCTTCTGTTTCCCCGAACAGGTGCGCAGGGACCCTGTAAAACTGCTGTGACCTCTCAAGGTGGTCATGTGACCCCTCAAGTGTGGGGCTGCTGACCTCCCAAGGGTGCGTCACGGGACCCCTCAAGGACGGGTCACGTGACCCCAAAAGGCTGGGTCACGAGACTCCTCAAGGGTGGGTCACGTGACCCCTCGGGGGTGGGACACGTGACCCCAAAAGAGTGGGTCACGTGACCCCTCAGGGGTGAGTCACGTGACCCCTCAGGGTTGGGTCACCAGACCCCTCAGGGGTGGGTCAGGAGACACCTAGAGGGTGAGTCCCGTGACCCGAGGAAGGCTTGTGGTGGGGAGCCTGAGTGCGCACGCGCGGCCCAAGTATAGGCCCGAAACCAGCCAGCCCCGGTTCGGAGAAAAGCCATCTCCTGGGGGCCGCCCCATGTTCCTCCTCTCCTCAAGGAGGACCCCTTTACGGATGGAAGAAAAGGGGGATCTTCGCAGTGGTGGGTTCGGGCCAGAGGGGTCTGCGGTTTTGCCTGCACGTACGCCAGGTGCTCGCACAACGGGCCCAGGTGTTTGAGCCCCGTGGAGGCAGAGGGCTCCTTATTGCTGGATGATAGTGTCCTGCAGGGTTAAGGGAGGGCGTGGGCACTCCCAGGGCGACAGAGGGCACCTGGCCTTTAGAGAGTTCCATGGAAAATTCCCCGCCCAGGCCCCTGGTCCACAAGTCTATCCTGCGCACAGTGTCTGTGGGAGGCTGGGAGTGCTTCTGGGCAGTGTTCCCCAGCGGAAATCGCGTGGTCCTCTAGGTGGCAGGGAGGGCTCCTGTGTCCACGGACAGGTGCCCAGGGACCCGGTGGAAATGCTGTGACCTCTAAAGGGTGGGTCAGGTGAGCCGAGGGAGGTGTGTGCTTGGGCGCCTGAGTGCGCATGCGCGGCCCACGTATAGGCCCGAAACGAGCCAGCCGCGGCTCGGAGAAAAGCCATCTCCTGGGGGCCTCCCCATGTTCTTCCACTCCTCAAGCGTGACCCCTTTACGGATGGAAGAAAAGGGGGATCTTCGCAGTGGTGGGTTCGGGCCAGAGGGGTCGGCGGGTTTGCCTCCACGTACGCCAGGTGCCCGCACACCGGGCCCAGGTGTTTGTGCCCCGTGGAGGCAGAGGGCTGCTTATTGCTGGATGCAAGTGTCCTGCGGGGTCATGGAACGGCATGGGCACTGCCCCGGCCACACAGGGCGCCGGGCCCTTAGAGAGTTCCATGGGAAATCCCCCGCCCATGATCCCGGTACCCAAGTCTGTCCTTAGCACACTGTCTGTGCGGGGCTGAAGGTGCTGCTAGGCAGTGTGGCCTGTGGGAAATCGTGCGGTCCTCTGAGTGGCAGGGAGGGCTTCTGTTTCCCCGAACAGGTGCGCAGGGACCCTGTAAAACTGCTGTGACCTCTCAAGGTGGTCATGTGACCCCTCAAGTGTGGGGCAGCTGACCTCCCAAGGGTGGGTCACGGGACCCCTCAAGGACGGGTCACGTGACCCCAAAAGGGTGGGTCACGAGACTCCTCAAGGGTGGGTCACGTGACCCCTCTGGGGTAGGTCACGTGACCCCTCGGGGGGGGTCACGTGACCCCTCGGGGGTGGGTCACGAGACCCCTCGGTGGTGGGTCACCTGACCCCTCGGGGGTGGGTCACGAGACCCCTCAGGGGTGGGTCAGGAGACACCTCAAGGGTGAGTCCCGTGACCCGAGGAAGGCTTGTGGTGGGGAGCCTGAGTGCGCACGCGCGGCCCACGTATAGGCCCGAAACGAGCCAGCCGCGGCTCGGAGAAAAGCCATCTCCTGGGGGCCTCCCCATGTTCTTCCACTCCTCGAGCGTGACCCCTTTACGGATGGAAGAAAAGGGGGATCTTCGCAGTGGTGGGTTCTGGCCAGAGGGGTCGGCGGGTTTGCCTCCACGTACGCCAGGTGCCCGCACACCGGGCCCAGGTGTTTGTGCCCCGTGGAGGCAGAGGGCTGCTTATTGCTGGATGCAAGTGTCCTGCGGGGTCAAGGAACGGCATGGGCACTCCCCCCCGCCACACAGGGCGCCGTGCCCTTAGAGAGTTCCATGGGAAATCCCCCGCCCATGCCCCCGGTACCCAAGTCTGTCCTTAGCACACTGTCTGTGCGGGGCTGAAGGTGCTGCTAGGCAGTGTGGCCTGTGGGAAATCGTGCGGTCCTCTGAGTGGCAGGGAGGGCTTCTGTTTCCCCGAACAGGTGCGCAGGGACCCTGTAAAACTGCTGTGACCTCTCAAGGTGGTCATGTGACCCCTCAAGTGTGGGGCTGCTGACCTCCCAAGGGTGCGTCACGGGACCCCTCAAGGACGGGTCACGTGACCCCAAAAGGCTGGGTCACGAGACTCCTCAAGGGTGGGTCACGTGACCCCTCAGGGGTGGGTCACGTGACCCCAAAATTGTGGGTCACGTGACCCCTCGGGGGTGGGCCACGTGACCCCTCGGGGGTGGGTCACGTGACCCCTCAGGGGTGGGTCACGAGACCCCTCAGGGGTGAGTCACGTGACCCCTCAGGGTTGGGTCACCAGACCCCTCAGGGGTGGGTCAGGAGACACCTAGAGGGTGAGTCCCGTGACCCGAGGAAGGCTTGTGGTGGGGAGCCTGAGTGCGCACGCGCGGCCCAGGTATAGGCCCGAAACCAGCCAGCCCCGGCTCGGAGAAAAGCCATCTCCTGGGGGCCTCCCCATGTTCCTCCTCTCCTCAAGGAGGACCCCTTTACGGATGGAAGAAAAGGGGGATCTTCGAAGTGGTGGGTTCGGGCCAGAGGGGTCTGCGGGTTTGCCTGCACGTACGCCAGGTGCTCGCACAACGGGCCCAGGTGTTTGAGCCCCGTGGAGGAGGAGGGCTCCTTATTGCTGGATGATAGTGTTCTGCAGGGTTAAGGGAGGGCGTGGGCACTCCCAGGGCGACAGAGGGCACCTGGCCTTTAGAGAGTTCCCTGGAAAATTCCCCGCCCAGGCCCCTGGTCCACAAGTCTATCCTGCGCACAGTGTCTGTGGGAGGCTGGGAGTGCTTCTGGGCAGTGTTCCCCAGCGGAAATCGCGTGGTCCTCTAGGTGGCAGGGAGGGCTCCTGTGTCCACGGACAGGTGCCCAGGGACCCGGTGGAACTGCTATGACCTCTAAAGGGTGGGTCAGGTGAGCGGAGGGAGGTGTGTGCTTGGGCGCCTGAGTGCGCATGCGCGGCCCACGTATAGGCCCGAAAGGAGCCAGCCGCGGCTCGGAGAAAAGCCATCTCCTGGGGGCCTCCCCATGTTCTTCCACTCCTCAAGCGTGACCCCTTTACGGATGGAAGAAAAGGGGGATCTTCGCAGTGGTGGGTTCGGGCCAGAGGGGTCGGCGGGTTTGCCTCCACGTACGCCAGGTGCCCGCAAACCGGGCCCAGGTGTTTGTGCCCCGTGGAGGCAGAGGGCTGCTTATTGCTGGATGCAAGTGTCCTGCGGGGTCAAGGAACGGCATGGGCACTCCCCCGGCCACCCAGGGCGCCGGGCCCTTAGAGAGTTCCATGGGAAATCCCCCGCCCATGCCCCCGGTACCCAAGTCTGTCCTTAGCACACTGTCTGTGCGGGGCTGAAGGTGCTGCTAGGCAGTGTGGCCTGTGGGAAATCGTGCGGTCCTCTGAGTGGCAGGGAGGGCTTCTGTTTCCCCGAACAGGTGCGCAGGGACCCTGTAAAACTGCTGTGACCTCTCAAGGTGGTCATGTGACCCCTCAAGTGTGGGGCAGCTGACCTCCCAAGGGTGGGTCACGGGACCCCTCAAGGACGGGTCACGTGACCCCAAAAGGGTGGGTCAGGAGACTCCTCAAGGATGGGTCACGTGACCCCAAAAGAGTGGGTCACGAGACTCCTCAAGGGTGGGTCACGTGACCCCTCAGGGGTGGGTCACGAGACCCCTCAGGGGTGGGTCACGTGACCCCTCGGGGGTGGGTCACGAGACCCCTCGGGGGTGGGTCAGGAGACACATCAAGGGTGAGTCCCGTGACCCGAGGAAGGCTTGTGATGGGGAGCCTGAGTGCGCACGCGCGGCCCACGTATAGGCCCGAAACCAGCCAGCCTCGGCTCGGAGAAAAGCCACCTCCTCGGGGCCTCCCCAGGTACTTCCAATCCTCGAGCGTGACCCCTTTACGGATGGAAGAAATGGGGGATCTTCGCAGTGGTGGGTTCGGGCCAGAGGGGTCGGCGGGTTTGCCTCCACGTACGCCAGGTGCCCGCACACCGGGCCCAGGTGTTTGTGCCCCGTGGAGGCAGAGGGCTGCTTATTGCTGGATGCAAGTGTCCTGCGGGGTCAAGGAACGGCATGGGCACCCGCCGGCCACACAGGGCGCCGGGCCCTTATAGAGTTCCATGGGAAATCCCCCGCCCGCGCCCTGTACCCAAGTCTGCCCTTAGCACACTCTCTGTGCGGGGCTGAAGGTGCTGCTAGGCAGTGTGGCCTGTGGGAAATCGTGCGGTCCTCTGAGTGGCAGGGAGGGCTTCTGTTTCCCCGAACAGGTGCGCAGGGACCCTGTAAAACTGCTGTGACCTCTCAAGGTGGTCATGTGACCCCTCAAGTGTGGGGCAGCTGACCTCCCAAGGGTGGGTCACGGGACCCCTCAAGGACGGGTCACGTGACCCCAAAAGGGTGGGTCAGGAGACTCCTCAAGGATGGGTCACGTGACCCCAAAAGGGTGGGTCACGAGACTCCTCAAGGGTGGGTCACGTGACCCCTCAGGGGTGGGTCACGAGACCCCTCAGGGGTGGGTCACGTGACCCCTCAGGGTTGGGTCACTTGACGCCTCGAGGGTGGGTCATGTGACCCCTCGGGGGTGGGTCACGTGACCCCTCCGGGGTGGGTCACGAGACCCCTCAGGGGTGGGTCACGTGACCCCTCAGCTTTGGGTCACGTGACCCCTCGGCGGTGGGTCATGTGACCCCTCGGGGGTGGGTCACGTGACCCCTCAGTGGTGGGTCACGAGACCCCTCAGGGGTGGGTCACGTGACCCCTCAGGGTTGGGTCACGAGACCCCTCAGGGGTGGGTCAGGAGACACCTAGAGGGTGAGTCCCGTGACCCGAGGAAGGCTTGTGGTGGAGAGCCTGAGTGCGCACGCGCGGCCCAAGTATAGGCCCGAAACCAGCCAGCCGCGGCTCGGAGAAAAGCCATCTCCTGGGGGCCTCCCCATGTTCCTCCTCTCCTCAAGGAGGACCCCTTTACGGATGGAAGAAAAGGGGGATCTTCGCAGTGGTGGGTTCGGGCCAGAGGGGTCTGCGGTTTTGCCTGCACGTACGCCAGGTGCTCGCACAACGGGCCCAGGTGTTTGAGCCCCGTGGAGGCAGAGGGCTCCTTATTGCTGGATGATAGTGTTCTGCAGGGTTACGGGAGGGCGTGGGCACTCCCAGGGCGACAGAGGGCCCCTGGCCTTTAGAGAGTTCCCTGGAAAATTCCCCGCCCAGGCCCCTGGTCCACAAGTCTATCCTGCGCACAGTGTCTGTGGGAGGCTGGGAGTGCTTCTGGGCAGTGTACCCCAGCGGAAATCGCGTGGTCCTCTAGGTGGCAGGGAGGGCTCCTGTGTCCACGGACAGGTGCCCAGGGACCCGGTGGAACTGCTGTGACCTCTAAAGGGTGGGTCAGGTGAGCCGAGGGAGGTGTGTGCTTGGGCGCCTGAGTGCGCATGCGCGGCCCACGTATAGGCCCGAAAGGAGCCAGCCGCGGCTCGGAGAAAAGCCATCTCCTGGGGGCCTCCCCATGTTCTTCCACTCCTCAAGCGTGACCCCTTTACGGATGGAAGAAAAGGGGGATCTTCGCAGTGGTGGGTTCTGGCCAGAGGGGTCGGCGGGTTTGCCTCCACGTACGCCAGGTGCCCGCAAACCGGGCCCAGGTGTTTGTGCCCCGTGGAGGCAGAGGGCTGCTTATTGCTGGATGCAAGTGTCCTGCGGGGTCAAGGAACGGCATGGGCACTCCCCCGGCCACACAGGGCGCCGGGCCCTTAGAGAGTTCCATGGGAAATCCCCCGCCCATGCCCCCGGTACCCAAGTCTGTCCTTAGCACACTGTCTGTGCGGGGCTGAAGGTGCTGCTAGGCAGTGTGGCCTGTGGGAAATCGTGCGGTCCTCTGAGTGGCAGGGAGGGCTTCTGTTTCCCCGAACAGGTGCGCAGGGACCCTGTAAAACTGCTGTGACCTCCCAAGGTGGTCATGTGACCCCTCAAGTGTGGGGCAGCTGACCTCCCAAGGGTGGGTCACGGGACCCCTCAAGGGTGGGTCACGAGACCCCAAAAGGCTGGGTCACGTGACCCCAAAAGGGTGGGTCTCGAGACTCCTCAAGGGTGGGTCACGTGACCCCTCGGGGGTGGGTCACGAGACCCCTCGGGGGTGGGTCAGGAGACACCTCAAGGGTGAGTCCCGTGACCCGAGGAAGGCTTGTGATGGGGAGCCTGAGTGCGCACGCACGGCCCACGTATAGGCCCGAAACCAGCCAGCCTCGGCTCGGAGAAAAGCCACCTCCTCGGGGCCTCCCCAGGTTCTTCCAATCCTCGAGCGTGACCCCTTTACGGATGGAAGAAATGGGGGATCTTCGTAGTGGTGGGTTCGGGCCAGAGGGGTCGGCGGGTTTGCCTCCACGTACGCCAGGTGCCCGCACACCGGGCCCAGGTGTTTGTGCCCCGTGGAGGCAGAGGGCTGCTTATTGCTGGATGCAAGTGTCCTGCGGGGTCAAGGAACGGCATGGGCACCCCCCGGCCACACAGGGCGCCGGGCCCTAATAGAGTTCCATGGGAAATCCCCCGCCCGCGCCCTGTACCCAAGTCTGCCCTTAGCACACTGTCTGTGCGGGGCTGAAGGTGCTGCTAGGCAGTGTGGCCTGTGGGAAATCGTGCGGTCCTCTGAGTGGCAGGGAGGGCTTCTGTTTCCCCGAACAGGTGCGCAGGGACCCTGTAAAACTGCTGTGACCTCTCAAGGTGGTCATGTGACCCCTCAAGTGTGGGGCAGCTGACCTCCCAAGGGTGGGTCACGGGACCCCTCAAGGGTCGGTCACGAGACCCCTCAAGGACGGGTCACGTGACCCCAAAAGGGTGGGTCAGGAGACTCCTCAAGGATGGGTCACGTGACCCCAAAAGGGTGGGTCACGAGATTCCTCAAGGGTGGGTCACGTGACCCCTCAGGGGTGGGTCATGTGACCCCTCGGGGTTGGGTCACGTGATGCCTCGAGGGTGGGTCATGTGACCCCTCGGGGGTGTGTCACGTGACCCCTCAGGGGTGGGTCACGAGACCCCTCAGGGATAGGTCACGTGACCCCTCAGCTTTGGGTCACGTGACCCCTCGGGGGGTGGGTCACGTGACCCCTCAGGGGTGGGTCACGTGACCCCAAAATTGTGGGTCACGTGACCCCTCGGGGGGTGGGTCACGTGACCCCTCGGGGGTGGGTCACGTGACCCCTCAGGGGTGGGTCACGAGACCCCTCAGGGGTGAGTCACGTGACCCCTCAGGGTTGGGTCACCAGACCCCTCAGGGGTGGGTCAGGAGACACCTAGAGGGTGAGTCCCGTGACCCGAGGAAGGCTTGTGGTGCGGAGCCTGAGTGCGCACGCGCGGCCCAAGTATAGGCCCGAAACCAGCCAGCCGCGGCTCGGAGAAAAGCCATCTCCTGGGGGCCTCCCCATGTTCCTCCTCTCCTCAAGGAGGACCCCTTTACGGATGGAAGAAAAGGGGGATCTTCGCAGTGGTGGGTTCGGGCCAGAGGGGTCTGCGGTTTTGCCTGCACGTACGCCAGGTGCTCGCACAACGGGCCCAGGTGTTTGAGCCCCGTGGAGGCAGAGGGCTCCTTATTCCTGGATGATAGTGTTCTGCAGGGTTAAGGGAGGGCGTGGGCACTCCCAGGGCGACAGAGGGCCCCTGGCCTTTAGAGAGTTCCCTGGAAAATTCCCCGCCCAGGCCCCTGGTCCACAAGTCTATCCTGCGCACAGTGTCTGTGGGAGGCTGGGAGTGCTTCTGGGCAGTGTACCCCAGCGGAAATCGCGTGGTCCTCTAGGTGGCAGGGAGGGCTCCTGTGTCCACGGACAGGTGCCCAGGGACCCGGTGGAACTGCTGTGACCTCTAAAGGGTGGGTCAGGTGAGCCGAGGGAGGTGTGTGCTTGGGCGCCTGAGTGCGCATGCGCGGCCCACGTATAGGCCCGAAAGGAGCCAGCCGCGGCTCGGAGAAAAGCCATCTCCTGGGGGCCTCCCCATGTTCTTCCACTCCTCAAGCGTGACCCCTTTACGGATGGAAGAAAAGGGGGATCTTCGCAGTGGTGGGTTCGGGCCAGAGGGGTCGGCGGGTTTGCCTCCACGTACGCCAGGTGCCCGCACACCGGGCCCAGGTGTTTGTGCCCCGTGGAGGCAGAGGGCTGCTTATTGCTGGATGCAAGTGTCCTGCGGGGTCAAGGAACGGCATGGGCACTCCCCCGGCCACACAGGGCGCCGGGCCCTTAGAGAGTTCCATGGGAAATCCCCCGCCCATGCCCCCTGTACCCAAGTCTGTCCTTAGCACACTGTCTGTGCGGGGCTGAAGGTGCTGCTAGGCAGTGTGGCCTGTGGGAAATCGTGCGGTCCTCTGAGTGGCAGGGAGGGCTTCTGTTTCCCCGAACAGGTGCGCAGGGACCCTGTAAAACTGCTGTGACCTCTCAAGGTGGTCATGTGAGCCCTCAAGTGTGCGGCTGCTGACCTCCCAAGGGTGGGTCACGGGACCCCTCAAGGACGGGTCACGTGACCCCAAAAGGCTGGGTCACGAGACTCCTCAAGGGTGTGTCACGTGACCCCTCGGGGGTGGGTCACGTGACCCCAAAAGGGTGGGTCACGTGACCCCTCAGGGGTGGGTCACGAGACCCCTCAGGGGTGAGTCACGTGACCCCTCAGGGTTGGGTCACCAGACCCCTCAGGGGTGGGTCAGGAGACACCTAGAGGGTGAGTCCCGTGACCCGAGGAAGGCTTGTGGTGGGGAGCCTGAGTGCGCACGCGCGGCCCAAGTATAGGCCCGAAACCAGCCAGCCCCGGCTCGGAGAAAAGCCATCTCCTGGGGGCCTCCCCATGTTCCTCCTCTCCTCAAGGAGGACCCCTTTACGGATGGAAGAAAAGGGGGATCTTCGCAGTGGTGGGTTCGGGCCAGAGGGGTCTGCGGTTTTGCCTGCACGTACGCCAGGTGCTCGCACAACGGGCCCAGGTGTTTGAGCCCCGTGGAGGCAGAGGGCTCCTTATTGCTGGATGATAGTGTTCTGCAGGGTTAAGGGAGGGCGTGGGCACTCCCAGGGCGACAGAGGGCACCTGGCCTTTAGAGAGTTCCCTGGAAAATTCCCCGCCCAGGCCCCTGGTCCACAAGTCTATCCTGCGCACAGTGTCTGTGGGAGGCTGGGAGTGCTTCTGGGCAGTGTTCCCCAGCGGAAATCGCGTGGTCCTCTAGGTGGCAGGGAGGGCTCCTGTGTCCACGGACAGGTGCCCAGGGACCCGGTGGAACTGCTGTGACCTCTAAAGGGTGGGTCAGGTGAGCCGAGGGAGGTGTGTGCTTGGGCGCCTGAGTGCGCATGCGCGGCCCACGTATAGGCCCGAAAGGAGCCAGCCGCGGCTCGGAGAAAAGCCATCTCCTGGGGGCCTCCCCATGTTCTTCCACTCCTCAAGCGTGACCCCTTTACGGATGGAAGAAAAGGGGGATCTTCGCAGTGGTGGGTTCGGGCCAGAGGGGGTCGGCGGGTTTGCCTCCACGTACGCCAGGTGCCCGCACACCGGGCCCAGGTGTTTGTGCCCCGTGGAGGCAGAGGGCTGCTTATTGCTGGATGCAAGTGTCCTGCGGGGTCAAGGAACGGCATGGGCACTCCCCCGGCCACACAGGGCGCCGGGCCCTTAGAGAGTTCCATGGGAAATCCCCCGCCCATGCCCCCGGTACCCAAGTCTGTCCTTAGCACACTGTCTGTGCGGGGCTGAAGGTGCTGCTAGGCAGTGTGGCCTGTGGGAAATCGTGCGGTCCTCTGAGTGGCAGGGAGGGCTTCTGTTTCCCCGAACAGGTGCGCAGGGACCCTGTAAAACTGCTGTGACCTCTCAAGGTGGTCATGTGACCCCTCAAGTGTGGGGCTGCTGACCTCCCAAGGGTGCGTCACGGGACCCCTCAAGGACGGGTCACGTGACCCCAAAAGGCTGGGTCACGAGACTCCTCAAGGGTGGGTCACGTGACCCCTCAGGGGTGGGTCACGTGACCCCAAAATTGTGGGTCACGTGACCCCTCGGGGGTGGGTCACGTGACCCCTCGGGGGTGGGTCACGTGACCCCTCAGGGGTGGGTCACGAGACCCCTCAGGGGTGAGTCACGTGACCCCTCAGGGTTGGGTCACCAGACCCCTCATGGGTGGGTCAGGAGACACCTAGAGGGTGAGTCCCGTGACCCAAGGAAGGCTTGTGGTGCGGAGCCTGAGTGCGCACGCGCGGCCCAAGTATAGGCCCGAAACCAGCCAGCCCCGGCTCGGAGAAAAGCCATCTCCTGGGGGCCTCCCCATGTTCCTCCTCTCCTCAAGGAGGACCCCTTTACGGATGGAAGAAAAGGGGGATCTTCGCAGTGGTGGGTTCGGGCCAGAGGGGGTCTGCGGTTTTGCCTGCACGTACGCCAGGTGCTCGCACAACGGGCCCAGGTGTTTGAGCCCCGTGGAGGCAGAGGGCTCCTTGTTGCTGGATGATAGTGTTCTGCAGGGTTAAGGGAGGGCGTGGGCACTCCCAGGGCGACAGAGGGCCCCTGGCCTTTAGAGAGTTCCCTGGAAAATTCCCCGCCCAGGCCCCTGGTCCACAAGTCTATCCTGCGCACAGTGTCTGTGGGAGGCTGGGGAGTGCTTCTGGCAGTGTACCCCCAGCGGAAATCGCTGTGGTCCTCTAGGTGGCAGGGAGGGCTCCTGTGTCCACGGACAGGTGCCCAGGGACCCGGTGGAACTGCTGTGACCTCTAAAGGGTGGGTCAGGTGAGCCGAGGGAGGTGTGTGCTTGGGCGCCTGAGTGCGCTATGCGCGGCCCACGTATAGGCCCGAAAGGAGCCAGCCGCGGCTCGGAGAAAAGCATCTCCTGGGGGGCCTCCCCATGTTCTTCCACTCCTCAAGCGTGACCCCTTTTACGGATGGAAGAAAAGGGGGATCTTCGCAGTGGTGGGTTCGGGCCAGAGGGGTCGGCGGGTTTGCCTCCACGTACGCCAGGTGCCCGCACACCGGGCCCAGGTGTTTGTGCCCCGTGGAGGCAGAGGGCTGCTTATTGCTGGATGCAAGTGTCCTGCGGGGGTCAAGGAACGGCATGGGCACTCCCCCGGCCACACAGGGCGCCGGGGCCCTTAGAGAGTTCCATGGGAAATCCCCCGCCCATGCCCCCGGTACCCAAGTCTGTCCTTAGCACACTGTCTGTGCGGGGCTGAAGGTGCTGCTAGGCAGTTTGGCCTGTGGGAAATCGTGCGGTCCTCTGAGTGGCAGGGAGGGCTTCTGTTTCCCCGAACAGGTGCGCAGGGACCCTGTAAAACTGCTGTGACCTCTCAAGGTGGTCCATGTGAAGCCCTCAAGTGTGGGGCAGCTGACCTCCCAAGGGTGGGTCACGGGGACCCCTCAAGGACGGGTCACGTGACCCCAAAAGGGTGGGTCACGAGACTCCTCAAGGGTGGGTCACGTGACCCCCTTCAGGGGGTGGGTCATGTGACCCCTCGGGGGGTGGGTCACGTGACCCCACAGGGGTGGGTCACGAGACCCCTCGGGGGGTGGGTCACGTGACCCCTCGGGGGTGGGTCACGAGACCCCTCGGGGGTGGGTCAGGAGACACATCAAGGGTGGAGTCCCGTGACCCGAGGAAGGCTTGTGATGGGGAGCCTGAGTGCGCACGCGCGGCCCCACGTATAGGCCCGAAACCAGCCAGCCTCGGCTCGGAGAAAAGCCACCTCCTCGGGGCCTCCCCAGGTTCTTCCAATCCTCGAGCGTGACCCCTTTACGGATGGAAGAAATGGGGGATCTTCGCAGTGGTGGGTTCGGGCCAGAGGGGTCGGCGGGTTTGCCTCCACGTACGCCAGGTGCCCGCACACCGGGCCCAGGTGTTTGTGCCCCGTGGAGGCAGAGGGCTGCTTATTGCTGGATGCAAGTGTCCTGCGGGGTCAAGGAACGGCTATGGGCACTCCCCCGGCCACACAGGGAGCCGGGCCCTTATAGAGTTCCATGGGAAATCCCCCGCCCGCGCCCTGTACCCAAAGTCTGCCCTTAGCACACTGTCTGTGCGGGGCTGAAGGTGCTGCTAGGCAGTGTGGCCTGTGGGAAATCGTGCGGTCCTCTGAGTGGCAGGAGGGCTTCTGTTTCCCCCGAACAGGTGCGCAGGGACCCTGTAAAACTGCTGTGACCTCTCAAGGTGGTCATGTGACCCCTCAAGTGTGGGGCAGGCTGACCTCCCAAGGGTGGGTCACGGGACCCCTCAAGGGTCGGTCACGAGACCCCTCAAGGACGGGTCACGTGACCCCAAAAGGGTGGGTCAGGAGAACTCTCAAGGATGGGTCACGTGACCCCCAAAAGGGTGGGTCACGAGACTCCTCAAGGGTGGGTCACGTGACCCCTCAGGGGTGGGTCACGAGACCCCCTCAGGGGTGGGTCACGTGACCCCTCAGGGTTGGGTCACTTGACGCCTCGAGGGTGGGTCATGTGACCCCTCGGGGGTGGGTCACGTGACCCCTCCGGGGTGGGTCACGAGACCCCTCAGGGGTGGGTCACGTGACCCCTCAGCTTTGGGTCACGTGACCCCTTGGCGGTGGGTCATGTGACCCCTCGGGGGGTGGGTCACGTGACCCCTCAGTGGTGGGTCACGAGACCCCCTCAGGGGTGGGTCACGTGACCCCTCAGGGTTGGGTCACGAGACCCTCAGGGGTGGGTCAGGAGACACCTAGAGGGTGAGTCCCGTGACCCGAGGAAGGCTTGTGGTGGGGAGCCTGAGTGCGCACGCGCCGGCCCAAGTATAGGCCCGAAACGAGCAGCCGCGGCTCGGAGAAAAGCCATCTCCTGGGGGCCTCCCCATGTTCCTCCTCTCCTCAAGGAGGACCCCTTTACGGATGGAAGAAAAGGGGGATCTTCGCAGTGGTGGGTTCGGGCCAGAGGGGTCCTGCGGTTTTGCCTGCACGTACGCCAGGTGCTCGCACAACGGGCCCAGGTGTTTGAGCCCGTGGAGGCAGAGGGCTCCTTATTGCTGGATGATAGTGTTCTGCAGGGTTAAGGGAGGGCGTGGGCACTCCCAGGGCGACAGAGGGCCCCTGGCCTTTAGAGAGTTCCCTGGAAAATTCCCCGCCCAGGCCCCTGGTCCACAAGTCTATTCTGCGCACAGTGTCTGTGGGAGGCTGGGAGTGCTTCTGGGCAGTGTACCCCAGCGGAAATCGCGTGGTCCTCTATGTGGCAGGGAGGGCTCCTGTGTCCACGGACAGGTGCCCAGGGACCCGGTGGAACTGCTGTGACCTCTAAAGCGTGGGTCAGGTGAGCCGAGGGAGGTGTGTGCTTGGGGCGCCTGAGTGCGCATGCGCGGCCCACGTATAGGCCCGAAACGAGCCAGCCGCGGCTCGGAGAAAAGCCATCTCCTGGGGGGCCCTCCCCATGTTCTTCCACTCCTCAAGCGTGACCCCTTTACGGATGGAAGAAAAGGGGGATCTTCGCAGTGGTGGGTTTCGGGCCAGAGGGGTCGGCGGGTTTGCCTCCACGTACGCCAGGTGCCCCGCACACCGGGCCCAGGTGTTTGTGCCCCGTGGAGGCAGAGGGCTGCTTATTGCTGGATGCAAAGTGTCCTGCGGGGTCAAGGAACGGCCATGGGCACTCCCCCGGCCACACAGGGCGCCCGGCCCTTAGAGAGTTCCATGGGAAATCCCCCGCCCATGCCCCCGGTACCCAAGTCTGTCCTTAGCACACTGTCTGTGCGGGGCTGAAGGTGCTGCTAGGCAGTGTGGCCTGTGGGAAATCGTGCGGTCCTCTGAGTGGCAGGGAGGGCTTCTGTTTCCCGGAAACAGGTGCGCAGGGACCCTGTAAAACTGCTGTGACCTCCCAAGGTGGTCATGTGACCCCTCAAGTGTGGGGCAGCTGACCTCCCAAGGGTGGGTCACGGGACCCCTCAAGGGTGGGTCACGAGACCCCAAAAGGCTGGGTCACGTGACCCCAAAAGGGTGGGTCAGGGAGACTCCTCAAGGGTGGGTCACGTGACCCCAAAAGGGTGGGTCACGAGACTCCTCAAGGGTGGGTCACGTGACCCCTCGGGGGTGGGGTCACGAGACCCCTCGTGGGTGGGTCAGGAGACACCTCAAGGGTGAGTCCCGTGACCCGAGGAAGGCTTGTGATGGGGAGCCTGAGTGCGCACGCACGGCCCACGTATAGGCCCGAAACCAGCCAGCCTCGGCTCGGAGAAAAGCCACCTCCTCGGGGCCCTCCCCAGGTTCTTCCAATCCTCGAGCGTGACCCCTTTACGGATGGAAGAAATGGGGGATCTTCGCAGTGGTGGTGTTCGGGCCAGAGGGGTCGGCGGGTTTGCCTCCACGTACGCCAGGTGCCCGCACACCGGGCCCAGGTGTTTGTGCCCCGTGGAGGCAGAGGGCTGCTTATTGCTGGATGCAAGTGTCCTGCGGGGTCAAGGAACGGCATGGGCACCCCCCGGCCACACAGGGCGCCGGGCCCTAATAGAGTTCCATGGGAAATCCCCCGCCCGCGCCCTGTACCCAAGTCTGCCCTTAGCACACTGTCTGTGCGGGGCTGAAGGTGCTGCTAGACAGTGTGGCCTGTGGGAAATCGTGCGGTCCTCTGAGTGGCAGGGAGGGCTTCTGTTTCCCCGAACAGGTGCGCAGGGACCCTGTAAAACTGCTGTGACCTCTCAAGGTGGTCATGTGACCCCTCAAGTGTGGGGCAGCTGACCTCCCAAGGGTGGGTCACGGGACCCCTCAAGGGTCGGTCACGAGACCCCTCAAGGACGGGTCACGTGACCCCAAAAGGGTGGGTCAGGAGACTCCTCAAGGATGGGTCACGTGACCCCAAAAGGGTGGGTCACGAGACTCCTCAAGGGTGGGTCACGTGACCCCTCAGGGGTGGGTCATGTGACCCCTCGGGGCTGGGTCACGTGACCCCTCAGGGGTGGGTCACGAGACCCCTCAGGGGTGGGTCACGTGACCCCTCAGGGTTGGGTCACGTGATGCCTCGAGGGTGGGTCATGTGACCCCTCGGGGGTGTGTCACGTGACCCCTCAGGGGTGGGTCACGAGACCCCTCAGGGGTGGGTCACGTGACCCCTCAGCTTTGGGTCACGTGACCCCTCGAGGGTGGGTCACGTGACCCCTCAGGGGTGGGTCACGTGACCCCAAAATTGTGGGTCACGTGACCCCTCGGGGGTGGGTCACGTGACCCCTCGGGGGTGGGTCACGTGACCCCTCAGGGGTGGATCACGAGACCCCTCAGGGGTGAGTCACGTGACCCCTCAGGGTTGGGTCACCAGACCCCTCAGGGGTGGGTCAGGAGACACCTAGAGGGTGAGTCCCGTGACCCGAGGAAGGCTTGTGGTGCGGAGCCTGAGTGCGCACGCTCGGCCCAAGTATAGGCCCGAAACCAGCCAGCCCCGGCTCGGAGAAAAGCCATGTCCTGGGGGCCTCCCCATGTTCCTCCTCTCCTCAAGGAGGACCCCTGTACGGATGGAAGAAAAGGGGGATCTTCGCAGTGGTGGGTTCGGGCCAGAGGGGTCTGCGGTTTTGCCTGCACGTACGCCAGGTGCTCGCACAACGGGCCCAGATGTTTGAGCCCCGTGGAGGCAGAGGGCTCCTTATTGCTGGATGATAGTGTTCTGCAGGGTTAAGGGAGGGCGTGGGCACTCCCAGGGCGACAGAGGGCCCCTGGCCTTTAGAGAGTTCCCTGGAAAATTCCCCGCCCAGGCCCCTGGTCCACAAGTCTATCCTGCGCACAGTGTCTGTGGGAGGCTGGGAGTGCTTCTGGGCAGTGTACCCCAGCGGAAATCGCGTGGTCCTCTAGGTGGCAGGGAGGGCTCCTGTGTCCACGGACAGGTGCCCAGGGACCCGGTAGAACTGCTGTGACCTCTAAAGGGTGGGTCAGGTGAGCCGAGGGAGGTGTGTGCTTGGGCGCCTGAGTGCGCATGCGCGGCCCACGTATAGGCCCGAAAGGAGCCAGCCGCGGCTAGGAGAAAAGCCATCTCCTGGGGGCCTCCCCATGTTCTTCCACTCCTCAAGCGTGACCCCTTTACGGATGGAAGAAAAGGGGGATCTTCGCAGTGGTGGGTTCGGGCCAGAGGGGTCGGCGGGTTTGCCTCCACGTACGCCAGGTGCCCGCACACCGGGCCCAGGTGTTTGTGCCCCGTGGAGGCAGAGGGCTGCTTATTGCTGGATGCAAGTGTCCTGCGGGGTCAAGGAACGGCATGGGCACTGCCCCGGCCACACAGGGCGCCGGGCCCTTAGAGAGTTCCATGGGAAATCCCCCGCCCATGAGCCCGGTACCCAAGTCTGTCCTTAGCACACTGTCTGTGCGGGGCTGAAGGTGCTGCTAGGCAGTGTGGCCTGTGGGAAATCGTGCGGTCCTCTGAGTGGCAGGGAGGGCTTCTGTTTCCCCGAACAGGTGCGCAGGGACCCTGTAAAACTGCTGTGACCTCTCAAGGTGGTCATGTGACCCCTCAAGTGTGGGGCAGCTGACCTCCCAAGGGTGGGTCACGGGACCCCTCAAGGACGGGTCACGTGACCCCAAAAGGGTGGGTCACGAGACTCCTCAAGGGTGGGTCACGTGACCCCTCTGGGGTAGGTCACGTGACCCCTCGGGGGGTGTCACGTGACCCCTCGGGGGTGGGTCACGAGACCCCTCGGTGGTGGGTCACCTGACCCCTCGGGGGTGGGTCACGAGACCCCTCAGGGGTGGGTCAGGAGACACCTCAAGGGTGAGTCCCGTGACCCGAGGAAGGCTTGTGGTGGGGAGCCTGAGTGCGCACGCGCGGCCCACGTATAGGCCCGAAACGAGCCAGCCGCGGCTCGGAGAAAAGCCATCTCCTGGGGGCCTCCCCATGTTCTTCCACTCCTCGAGCGTGACCCCTTTACGGATGGAAGAAAAGGGGGATCTTCGCAGTGGTGGGTTCTGGCCAGAGGGGTCGGCGGGTTTGCCTCCACGTACGCCAGGTGCCCGCACACCGGGCCCAGGTGTTTGTGCCCCGTGGAGGCAGAGGGCTGCTTATTGCTGGATGCAAGTGTCCTGCGGGGTCAAGGAACGGCATGGGCACTCCCCCCCGCCACACAGGGCGCCGGGCCCTTAGAGAGTTCCATGGGAAATCCCCCGCCCATGCCCCCGGTACCCAAGTCTGTCCTTAGCACACTGTCTGTGCGGGGCTGAAGGTGCTGCTAGGCAGTGTGGCCTGTGGGAAATCGTGCGGTCCTCTGAGTGGCAGGGAGGGCTTCTGTTTCCCCGAACAGGTGCGCAGGGACCCTGTAAAACTGCTGTGACCTCTCAAGGTGGTCATGTGACCCCTCAAGTGTGGGGCTGCTGACCTCCCAAGGGTGCGTCACGGGACCCCTCAAGGACGGGTCACGTGACCCCAAAAGGCTGGGTCACGAGACTCCTCAAGGGTGGGTCACGTGACCCCTCGGGGGTGGGTCACGTGACCCCAAAAGGGTGGGTCACGTGACCCCTCAGGGGTGGGTCACGAGACCCCTCAGGGGTGGGTCACGTGACCCCTCAGGGTTGGGTCACGTGACGCCTCGAGGTTGGGTCATGTGAACCCTCGGGGGTGGGTCACGTGACCCCTCAGGGGTGGGTCACGAGACCCCTCAGGGGTGGGTCACGTGACCCCTCAGGGTTGGGTCACGAGACCCCTCAGGGGTGGGTCAGGAGACACCTAGAGGGTGAGTCCCGTGACCCGAGGAAGGCTTGTGGTGGGGAGCCTGAGTGCGCACGCGCAGCCCAAGTATAGGCCCGAAACCAGCCAGCCGCGGCTCGGAGAAAAGCCATCTCCTGGGGGCCTCCCCATGTTCCTCCTCTCCTCAAGGAGGACCCCTTTACGGATGGAAGAAACGGGGGAACTTCGCAGTGGTGGGTTCGGGCCAGAGGGGTCTGCGGGTTTGCCTGCACGTACGCCAGGTGCTCGCACAACGGGCCCAGGTGTTTGAGCCCCGTGGAGGCAGAGGGCTCCTTATTGCTGGATGATAGTGTTCTGCAGGGTTAAGGGAGGGCGTGGGCACTCCCAGGGCGACAGAGGGCACCTGGCCTTTATAGAGTTCCCTGGAAAATTCCCCGCCCAGGCCCCTGGTCCACAAGTCTATCCTGCGCACAGTGTCTGTGGGAGGCTGGGAGTGCTTCTGGGCAGTGTACCCCAGCGGAAATCGCGTGGTCCTCTAGGTGGCAGGGAGGGCTCCTGTGTCCACGGACAGGTGCCCAGGGACCCGGTGGAACTGCTGTGACCTCTAAAGGGTGGGTCAGGTGAGCCGAAGGAGGTGTGTGCTTGGGCGCCTGAGTGCGCATGCGCGGCCCACGTATAGGCCCGAAACGAGCCAGCCGCGGCTCGGAGAAAAGCCATCTCCTGGGGGCCTCCCCATGTTCTTCCACTCCTCAAGCGTGACCCCTTTACGGATGGAAGAAAAGGGGGATCTTCGCAGTGGTGGGTTCTGGCCAGAGGGGTCGGCGGGTTTGCCTCCACGTACGCCAGGTGCCCGCACACCGGGCCCAGGTGTTTGTGCCCCGTGGAGGCAGAGGGCTGCTTATTGCTGGATGCAAGTGTCCTGCGGGGTCAAGGAACGGCATGGGCACTCCCCCCCGCCACACAGGGCGCCGGGCCCTTAGAGAGTTCCATGGGAAATCCCCCGCCCATGCCCCCGGTACCCAAGTCTGTCCTTAGCACACTGTCTGTGCGGGGCTGAAGGTGCTGCTAGGCAGTGTGGCCTGTGGGAAATCGTGCGGTCCTCTGAGTGGCAGGGAGGGCTTCTGTTTCCCCGAACAGGTGCGCAGGGACCCTGTAAAACTGCTGTGACCTCTCAAGGTGGTCATGTGACCCCTCAAGTGTGGGGCTGCTGACCTCCCAAGGGTGCGTCACGGGACCCCTCAAGGACGGGTCACGTGACCCCAAAAGGCTGGGTCACGAGACTCCGCAAGGGTGGGTCACGTGACCCCTCGGGGGTGGGTCACGTGACCCCAAAAGAGTGGGTCACGTGACCCCTCAGGGGTGAGTCACGTGACCCCTCAGGGTTGGGTCACCAGACCCCTCAGGGGTGGGTCAGGAGACACCTAGAGGGTGAGTCCCGTGACCCGAGGAAGGCTTGTGGTGGGGAGCCTGAGTGCGCACGCGCGGCCCAAGTATAGGCCCGAAACCAGCCAGCCCCGGTTCGGAGAAAAGCCATCTCCTGGGGGCCGCCCCATGTTCCTCCTCTCCTCAAGGAGGACCCCTTTACGGATGGAAGAAAAGGGGGATCTTCGCAGTGGTGGGTTCGGGCCAGAGGGGTCTGCGGTTTTGCCTGCACGTACGCCAGGTGCTCGCACAACGGGCCCAGGTGTTTGAGCCCCGTGGAGGCAGAGGGCTCCTTATTGCTGGATGATAGTGTCCTGCAGGGTTAAGGGAGGGCGTGGGCACTCCCAGGGCGACAGAGGGCACCTGGCCTTTAGAGAGTTCCATGGAAAATTCCCCGCCCAGGCCCCTGGTCCACAAGTCTATCCTGCGCACAGTGTCTGTGGGAGGCTGGGAGTGCTTCTGGGCAGTGTTCCCCAGCGGAAATCGCGTGGTCCTCTAGGTGGCAGGGAGGGCTCCTGTGTCCACGGACAGGTGCCCAGGGACCCGGTGGAAATGCTGTGACCTCTAAAGGGTGGGTCAGGTGAGCCGAGGGAGGTGTGTGCTTGGGCGCCTGAGTGCGCATGCGCGGCCCACGTATAGGCCCGAAACGAGCCAGCCGCGGCTCGGAGAAAAGCCATCTCCTGGGGGCCTCCCCATGTTCTTCCACTCCTCAAGCGTGACCCCTTTACGGATGGAAGAAAAGGGGGATCTTCGCAGTGGTGGGTTCGGGCCAGAGGGGTCGGCGGGTTTGCCTCCACGTACGCCAGGTGCCCGCACACCGGGCCCAGGTGTTTGTGCCCCGTGGAGGCAGAGGGCTGCTTATTGCTGGATGCAAGTGTCCTGCGGGGTCATGGAACGGCATGGGCACTGCCCCGGCCACACAGGGCGCCGGGCCCTTAGAGAGTTCCATGGGAAATCCCCCGCCCATGAGCCCGGTACCCAAGTCTGTCCTTAGCACACTGTCTGTGCGGGGCTGAAGGTGCTGCTAGGCAGTGTGGCCTGTGGGAAATCGTGCGGTCCTCTGAGTGGCAGGGAGGGCTTCTGTTTCCCCGAACAGGTGCGCAGGGACCCTGTAAAACTGCTGTGACCTCTCAAGGTGGTCATGTGACCCCTCAAGTGTGGGGCAGCTGACCTCCCAAGGGTGGGTCACGGGACCCCTCAAGGACGGGTCACGTGACCCCAAAAGGGTGGGTCACGAGACTCCTCAAGGGTGGGTCACGTGACCCCTCTGGGGTAGGTCACGTGACCCCTCGGGGGGGGTCACGTGACCCCTCGGGGGTGGGTCACGAGACCCCTCGGTGGTGGGTCACCTGACCCCTCGGGGGTGGGTCACGAGACCCCTCAGGG
Organism: Desmodus rotundus; assembly: GCF_022682495.2. NCBI lineage: Eukaryota > Metazoa > Chordata > Mammalia > Chiroptera > Phyllostomidae > Desmodus > Desmodus rotundus. The sequence goes on from NW_026527511.1 coordinate 404,641, forward strand.
GTGGGTCAGGAGACACCTCAAGGGTGAGTCCCGTGACCCGAGGAAGGCTTGTGGTGGGGAGCCTGAGTGCGCACGCGCGGCCCACGTATAGGCCCGAAACGAGCCAGCCGCGGCTCGGAGAAAAGCCATCTCCTGGGGGCCTCCCCATGTTCTTCCACTCCTCGAGCGTGACCCCTTTACGGATGGAAGAAAAGGGGGATCTTCGCAGTGGTGGGTTCTGGCCAGAGGGGTCGGCGGGTTTGCCTCCACGTACGCCAGGTGCCCGCACACCGGGCCCAGGTGTTTGTGCCCCGTGGAGGCAGAGGGCTGCTTATTGCTGGATGCAAGTGTCCTGCGGGGTCAAGGAACGGCATGGGCACTCCCCCCCGCCACACAGGGCGCCGGGCCCTTAGAGAGTTCCATGGGAAATCCCCCGCCCATGCCCCCGGTACCCAAGTCTGTCCTTAGCACACTGTCTGTGCGGGGCTGAAGGTGCTGCTAGGCAGTGTGGCCTGTGGGAAATCGTGCGGTCCTCTGAGTGGCAGGGAGGGCTTCTGTTTCCCCGAACAGGTGCGCAGGGACCCTGTAAAACTGCTGTGACCTCTCAAGGTGGTCATGTGACCCCTCAAGTGTGGGGCTGCTGACCTCCCAAGGGTGCGTCACGGGACCCCTCAAGGACGGGTCACGTGACCCCAAGAGGCTGGGTCACGAGACTCCTCAAGGGTGGGTCACGTGACCCCTCGGGGGTGGGTCACGTGACCCCAAAAGGGTGGGTCACGTGACCCCTCAGGGGTGAGTCACGTGACCCCTCAGGGTTGGGTCACCAGACCCCTCAGGGGTGGGTCAGGAGACACCTAGAGGGTGAGTCCCGTGACCCGAGGAAGGCTTGTGGTGGGGAGCCTGAGTTCGCACGCGCGGCCCAAGTATAGGCCCGAAACCAGCCAGCCCGGGTTCGGAGAAAAGCCATCTCCTGGGGGCCGCCCCATGTTCCTCCTCTCCTCAAGGAGGACCCCTTTACGGATGGAAGAAAAGGGGGATCTTCGCAGTGGTGGGATCGGGCCAGAGGGGTCTGCGGTTTTGCCTGCACGTACGCCAGGTGCTCGCACAACGGGCCCAGGTGTTTGAGCCCCGTGGAGGCAGAGGGCTCCTTATTGCTGGATGATAGTGTCCTGCAGGGTAAGGGAGGGCGTGGGCACTCCCAGGGCGACAGAGGGCACCTGGCCTTTAGAGAGTTCCCTGGAAAATTCCCCGCCCAGGCCCCTGGTCCACAAGTCTATCCTGCGCACAGTGTCTGTGGGAGGCTGGGAGTGCTTCTGGGCAGTGTTCCCCAGCGGAAATCGCGTGGTCCTCTAGGTGGCAGGGAGGGCTCCTGTGTCCACGGACAGGTGCCCAGGGACCCGGTGGAAATGCTGTGACCTCTAAAGGGTGGGTCAGGTGAGCCGAGGGAGGTGTGTGCTTGGGCGCCTGAGTGCGCATGCGCGGCCCACGTATAGGCCCGAAACGAGCCAGCCGCGGCTCGGAGAAAAGCCATCTCCTGGGGGCCTCCCCATGTTCTTCCACTCCTCAAGCGTGACCCCTTTACGGATGGAAGAAAAGGGGGATCTTCGCAGTGGTGGGTTCGGGCCAGAGGGGTCGGCGGGTTTGCCTCCACGTACGCCAGGTGCCCGCACACCGGGCCCAGGTGTTTGTGCCCCGTGGAGGCAGAGGGCTGCTTATTGCTGGATGCAAGTGTCCTGCGGGGTCAAGGAACGGCATGGGCACTGCCCCGGCCACACAGGGCGCCGGGCCCTTAGAGAGTTCCATGGGAAATCCCCCGCCCATGAGCCCGGTACCCAAGTCTGTCCTTAGCACACTGTCTGTGCGGGGCTGAAGGTGCTGCTAGGCAGTGTGGCCTGTGGGAAATCGTGCGGTCCTCTGAGTGGCAGGGAGGGCTTCTGTTTCCCCGAACAGGTGCGGAGGGACCCTGTAAAACTGCTGTGACCTCTCAAGGTGGTCATGTGACCCCTCAAGTGTGGGGCAGCTGACCTCCCAAGGGTGGGTCACGGGACCCCTCAAGGACGGGTCACGTGACCCCAAAAGGGTGGGTCACGAGACTCCTCAAGGGTGGGTCACGAGACCCCTCAGGGGTGGGTCACGTGACCCCTCTGGGGTGGGTCATTTGACCCCTCGGGGGTGGGTCACGTGACCCCTCAGGGGTGGGTCAGGAGACACCTCAAGGGTGAGTCCCGTGACCCGAGGAAGGCTTGTGATGGGGAGCCTGAGTGCGCACGCGCGGCCCACGTATAGGCCCGAAACCAACCAGCCACGGCTCGGAGAAAAGCCACCTCCTCGGGGCCTCCCCAGGTTCTTCCAATCCTCGAGCGTGACCCCTTTACGGATGGAAGAAATGGGGGATCTTCGCAGTGGTGGGTTCGGGCCAGAGGGGTCGGCGGGTTTGCCTCCACGTACGTCAGGTGCCCGCACACCGGGCCCAGGTGTTTGTGCCCCGTGGAGGGAGAGGGCTGCTTATTGCTGGATGCAAGTGTCCTGCGGGGTCAAGGAACGGCATGGGCACTCCCCCGGCCACACAGGGCGCCGGGCCCTTATAGAGTTCCATGGGAAATCCCCCGCCCATGCCCCCTGTACCCAAGTCTGTCCTTAGCACACTGTCTGTGCGGGGCTGAAGGTGCTGCTAGGCAGTGTGGCCTGTGGGAAATCGTGCGGTCCTCTGAGTGGCAGGGAGGGCTTCTGTTTCCCCGAACAGGTGCGCAGGGACCCTGTAAAACTGCTGTGACCTCTCAAGGTGGTCATGTGACCCCTCAAGTGTGGGGCAGCTGACCTCCCAAGGGTGGGTCACGGGACCCCTCAAGGGTGGGTCACGAGACCCCTCAAGGACGGGTCACGTGACCCCAAAAGAGTGTGTCAGGAGACTCCTCAAGGGTGGGTCACGTGACCCCAAAAGGGTGGGTCAGGAGACTCCTCAAGGGTGTGTCACGTGACCCCTCGGGGTTGGGTCACGTGACCCCTCAGGGGTGGGTCACGAGACCCCTCAGGGGTGAGTCACGTGACCCCTCAGGGTTGGGTCACCAGACCCCTCAGGGGTGGGTCAGGAGACACCTAGAGGGTGAGTCCCGTGACCCGAGGAAGGCTTGTGGTGGGGAGCCTGAGTGCGCACGCGCGGCCCAAGTATAGGCCCGAAACCAGCCAGCCCCGGCTCGGAGAAAAGCCATCTCCTGGGGGCCTCCCCATGTTCCTCCTCTCCTCAAGGAGGACCCCTTTACGGATGGAAGAAAAGGGGGATCTTCGCAGTGGTGGGTTCGGGCCAGAGGGGTCTGCGGTTTTGCCTGCACGTACGCCAGGTGCTCGCACAACGGGCCCAGGTGTTTGAGCCCCGTGGAGGCAGAGGGCTCCTTATTGCTGGATGATAGTGTCCTGCAGGGTTAAGGGAGGGCGTGGGCACTCCCAGGGCGACAGAGGGCACCTGGCCTTTAGAGAGTTCCCTGGAAAATTCCCCGCCCAGGCCCCTGGTCCACAAGTCTATCCTGCGCACAGTGTCTGTGGGAGGCTGGGAGTGCTTCTGGGCAGTGTTCCCCAGCGGAAATCGCGTGGTCCTCTAGGTGGCAGGGAGGGCTCCTGTGTCCACGGACAGGTGCCCAGGGACCCGGTGGAACTGCTGTGACCTCTAAAGGGTGGGTCAGGTGAGCCGAGGGATGTGTGTGCTTGGGCGCCTGAGTGCGCATGCACGGCCCACATATAGGCCCGAAACGAGCCAGCCGCGGCTCGGAGAAAAGCCATCTCCTGGGGGCCTCCCCATGTTCTTCCACTCCTCAAGCGTGACCCCTTTACGGATGGAAGAAAAGGGGGATCTTCGCAGTGGTGGGTTCGGGCCAGAGGGGTCGGCGGGTTTGCCTCCACGTACGCCAGGTGCCCGCACACCGGGCCCAGGTGTTTGTGCCCCGTGGAGGCAGAGGGCTGCTTATTGCTGGATGCAAGTGTCCTGCGGGGTCAAGGAACGGCATGGGCACTGCCCCGGCCACACAGGGCGCCGGGCCCTTAGAGAGTTCCATGGGAAATCCCCCGCCCATGCCCCCGGTACCCAAGTCTGTCCTTAGCACACTGTCTGTGCGGGGCTGAAGGTGCTGCTAGGCAGTGTGGCCTGTGGGAAATCGTGCGGTCCTCTGAGTGGCAGGGAGGGCTTCTGTTTCCCCGAACAGGTGCGGAGGGACCCTGTAAAACTGCTGTGACCTCTCAAGGTGGTCATGTGACCCCTCAAGTGTGGGGCAGCTGACCTCCCAAGGGTGGGTCACGGGACCCCTCAAGGACGGGTCACGTGACCCCAAAAGGGTGGGTCACGAGACTCCTCAAGGGTGGGTCACGTGACCCCTCAGGGGTGGGTCACGTGACCCCAAAAGGGTGGGTCACGTGACCCCTCAGGTTTGGGTCACGTGACCCATTGGGGGTGGGTCATGTGACCCCTCGGGGGTGGGTCACGTGACCCCTCAGGGGTGGGTCACGAGACCCCTCAGGGGTGGGTCACGTGACCCCTCAGGTTTGGGTGACGTGACCCCTCGGGGGTGGGTCATGTGACCCCTCGGGGGTGGGTCACGTGACCCCTCAGGGGTGGGTCACGAGACCCCTCAGGGGTGGGTCACGTGACCCCTCAGGGTTGGGTCACGAGACCCCTCAGGGGTGGGTCAGGAGACACCTAGAGGGTGAGTCCCGTGACCCGAGGAAGGCTTGTGGTGGGGAGCCTGAGTGCGCACGCGCCGCCCAAGTATAGGCCCGAAACCAGCCTGCCGCGGCTCGGAGAAAAGCCATCTCCTGGGGGCCTCCCCATGTTCCTCCTCTCCTCAAGGAGGACCCCTTTACGGATGGAAGAATAGGGGGATCTTCGCAGTGGTGGGTTCGGGCCAGAGGGGTCTGCGTGTTTGCCTGCACGTACGCCAGGTGCTCGCACAACGGGCCCAGGTGTTTGAGCCCCGTGGAGGCAGAGGGCTCCTTATTGCTGGATGATAGTGTTCTGCAGGGTTAAGGGAGGGCGTGGGCACTCCCAGGGCGACAGAGGGCACCTGGCCTTTAGAGAGTTCCCTGGAAAATTCCCCGCCCAGGCCCCTGGTCCACAAGTCTATCCTGCGCACAGTGTCTGTGGGAGGCTGGGAGTGCTTCTGGGCAGTGTACCCCAGCGGAAATCGCGTGGTCCTCTAGGTGGCAGGGAGGGCTCCTGTGTCCACGAACAGGTGACCAAGGACCCGGTGGAACTGCTGTGACCTCTAAAGGGTGGGTCAGGTGAGCCGAGGGAGGTGTGTGCTTGGGCGCCTGAGTGCGCATGCGTGGCCCACGTATAGGCCCGAAACGAGCCAGCCGCGGCTCGGAGAAAAGCCATCTCCTGGGGGCCTCCCCATGTTCTTCCACTCCTCAAGCGTGACCCCTTTACGGATGGAAGAAAAGGGGGATCTTCGCAGTGGTGGGTTCGGGCCAGAGGGGTCGGCGTGTTTGCCTCCACGTACGCCAGGTGCCCGCACACCGGGCCCAGGTGTTTGTGCCCCGTGGAGGCAGAGGGCTGCTTATTGCTGGATGCAAGTGTCCTGCGGGGTCAAGGAACGGCATGGGCACTCCCCCGGCCACACAGGGCGCCGGGCCCTTAGAGAGTTCCATGGGAAATCCCCCGCCCATGCCCCCGGTACCCAAGTCTGTCCTTAGCACACTGTCTGTGCGGGGCTGAAGGTGCTGCTAGGCAGTGTGGCCTGTGGGAAATCGTGCGGTCCTCTGAGTGGCAGGGAGGGCTTCTGTTTCCCCGAACAGGTGCGCAGGGACCCTGTAAAACTGCTGTGACCTCTCAAGGTGGTCATGTGACCCCTCAAGTGTGGGGCTGCTGACCTCCCAAGGGTGCGTCACGGGACCCCTCAAGGACGGGTCACGTGACCCCAAAAGGCTGGGTCACGAGACTCCTCAAGGGTGGGTCACGTGGCCCCTCAGGGGTGGGTCACGTGACCCCAAAATTGTGGGTCATGTGACCCCTCGGGGGTGGGTCACGTGACCCCTCGGGGGTGGGTCACGTGACCCCTCAGGGGTGGGTCACGAGACCCCTCAGGGGTGAGTCACGTGACCCCTCAGGGTTGGGTCACCAGACCCCTCAGGGGTGGGTCAGGAGACACCTAGAGGGTGAGTCCCGTGACCCGAGGAAGGCTTGTGGTGGGGAGCCTGAGTGCGCACGCGCGGCCCAAGTATAGGCCCGAAACCAGCCAGCCCCGGCTCGGAGAAAAGCCATCTCCTGGGGGCCTCCCCATGTTCCTCCTCTCCTCAAGGAGGACCCCTTTACGGATGGAAGAAAAGGGGGATCTTCGCAGTGGTGGGTTCGGGCCAGAGGGGTCTGCGGGTTTGCCTCCACGTACGCCAGGTGCTCGCACAACGGGCCCAGGTGTTTGAGCCCCGTGGAGGCAGAGGGCTCCTTATTGCTGGATGATAGTGTTCTGCAGGGTTAAGGGAGGGCGTGGGCACTCCCAGGTCGACAGAGGGCACCTGGCCTTTAGAGAGTTCCATGGAAAATTCCCCGCCCAGGCCCCTGGTCCACAAGTCTATCCTGCGCACAGTGTCTGTGGGAGGCTGGGAGTGCTTCTGGGCAGTGTTCCCCAGCGGAAATCGCGTGGTCCTCTAGGTGGCAGGGAGGGCTCCTGTGTCCACGGACAGGTGCCCAGGGACCCGGTGGAACTGCTGTGACCTCTAAAGGGTGGGTCAGGTGAGCCGAGGGAGGTGTGTGCTTGGGCGCCTGAGTGCGCATGCGCGGCCCACGTATAGGCCCGAAACGAGCCAGCCGCGGCTCGGAGAAAAGCCATCTCCTGGGGGCCTCCCCATGTTCTTCCACTCCTCAAGCGTGACCCCTTTACGGATGGAAGAAAAGGGGGATCTTCGCAGTGGTGGGTTCGGGCCAGAGGGGTCGGCGGGTTTGCCTCCACGTACGCCAGGTGCCCGCACACCGGGCCCAGGTGTTTGTGCCCCGTGGAGGCAGAGGGCTGCTTATTGCTGGATGCAAGTGTCCTGCGGGGTCAAGGAACGGCATGGGCACTCCCCCCGCCACACAGGGCGCCGGGCCCTTAGAGAGTTCCATGGGAAATCCCCCGCCCATGCCCCCGGTACCCAAGTCTGTCCTTAGCACACTGTCTGTGCGGGGCTGAAGGTGCTGCTAGGCAGTGTGGCCTGTGGGAAATGGTGCGGTCCTCAGAGTGGCAGGGAGGGCTTCTGTTTCCCCGAACAGGTGCGCAGGGACCCTGTAAAACTGCTGTGACCTCTCAAGGTGGTCATGTGACCCCTCAAGTGTGGGGCTGCTGACCTCCCAAGGGTGCGTCACGGGACCCCTCAAGGACGGGTCACGTGACCCCAAAAGGCTGGGTCACGAGACTCCTCAAGGGTGGGTCACGGGACCCCAAAAGGGTGGGTCAGGAGACTCCTCAAGGGTGGGTCACGTGACCCCAAAAGGGTGGGTCACGAGACTCCTCAAGGGTGGGTCACGTGACCCTCAGGGGTGGGTCATGTGACCCTCGGGGGGTGGGTCACGTGACCCCTCAGGGGTGGGTCACGAGACCCCTCAGGGGTGGGTCACGTGACCCCTCAGGGTTGGGTCACGTGACCCCTCGGGGGTGGGTCATGTGACCCCTCGAGGTGGGTCACGTGACCCCTCAGGGGTGGGTCACCAGACCCCTCAGGGGTGGGTCACGTGACCCCTCAGGTTTGGGTCACGTGACCCCTCGGGGGTGGGTCATGTGACCCCTCGTGGGTGGGTCACGTGACCCCTCAGGGGTGGGTCACGAGACCCCTCAGGGGTGGGTCACGTGACCGCTCAGGGTTGGGTCACCAGACCCCTCAGGTGTGGGTCAGGAGACACCTAGAGGGTGAGTCCCGTGACCCGAGGAAGGCTTGTGGTGGGGAGCCTGAGTGCGCACGCGCGGCCCAAGTATAGGCCCGAAACCAGCCAGCCGCGGCTCGGAGAAAAGCCATCTCCTGGGGGCCTCCCCATGTCCCTCCACTCCTCAAGGAGGACCCCTTTACGGATCGAAGAAAAGGGGGATCTTCGCAGTGGTGGGTTCGGGCCAGAGGGGTCTGCGGGTTTGTCTGCACGTACGCCAGGTGCTCGCACAACCGGCCCAGGTGTTTGAGCCCCGTGGAGGCAGAGGGCTCCTTATTGCTGGATGATAGTGTCCTGCAGGGTTAAGGGAGGGCGTGGGCACTCCCAGGGCGACAGAGGGCACCTGGCCTTTAGAGAGTTCCCTGGAAAATTCCCCGCCCAGGCCCCTGGTCCACAAGTCTATCCTGCGCACAGTGTCTGTGGGAGGCTGGGAGTGCTTCTGGGCAGTGTTCCCCAGCGGAAATCGCGTGGTCCTCTAGGTGGCAGGGAGGGCTCCTGTGTCCACGGACAGGTGCCCAGGGACCCGGTGGAACTGCTGTGACCTCTAAAGGGTGGGTCAGGTGAGCCGAGGGAGGTGTGTGCTTGGGCGCCTGAGTGCGCATGCACGGCCCACATATAGGCCCGAAACGAGCCAGCCGCGGCTCGGAGAAAAGCCATCTCCTGGGGGCCTCCCCATGTTCTTCCACTCCTCAAGCGTGACCCCTTTACGGATGGAAGAAAAGGGGGATCTTCGCAGTGGTGGGTTCGGGCCAGAGGGGTCGGCGGGTTTGCCTCCACGTACGCCAGGTGCCCGCACACCGGGCCCAGGTGTTTGTGCCCCGTGGAGGCAGAGGGCTGCTTATTGCTGGATGCAAGTGTCCTGCGGGGTCAAGGAACGGCATGGGCACTCCCCCGGCCACACAGGGCGCCGGGCCCTTAGAGAGTTCCATGGGAAATCCCCCGCCCATGCCCCCGGTACCCAAGTCTGTCCTTAGCACACTGTCTGTGCGGGGCTGAAGGTGCTGCTAGGCAGTGTGGCCTGTGGGAAATCGTGCGGTCCTCTGAGTGGCAGGGAGGGCTTCTGTTTCCCCGAACAGGTGCGCAGGGACCCTGTAAAACTGCTGTGACCTCTCAAGGTGGTCATGTGACCCCTCAAGTGTGGGGCTGCTGACCTCCCAAGGGTGCGTCACGGGACCCCTCAAGGACGGGTCACGTGACCCCAAAAGGCTGGGTCACGAGACTCCTCAAGGGTGGGTCACGTGGCCCCTCAGGGGTGGGTCACGTGACCCCAAAATTGTGGGTCATGTGACCCCTCGGGGGTGGGTCACGTGACCCCTCGGGGGTGGGTCACGTGACCCCTCAGGGGTGGGTCACGAGACCCCTCAGGGGTGAGTCACGTGACCCCTCAGGGTTGGGTCACCAGACCCCTCAGGGGTGGGTCAGGAGACACCTAGAGGGTGAGTCCCGTGACCCGAGGAAGGCTTGTGGTGGGGAGCCTGAGTGCGCACGCGCGGCCCAAGTATAGGCCCGAAACCAGCCAGCCCAGGCTCGGAGAAAAGCCATCTCCTGGGGGCCTCCCCATGTTCCTCCTCTCCTCAAGGAGGACCCCTTTACGGATGGAAGAAAAGGGGGATCTTCGCAGTGGTGGGTTCGGGCCAGAGGGGTCTGCGGGTTTGCCTCCACGTACGCCAGGTGCTCGCACACCGGGCCCAGGTGTTTGTGCCCCGTGGAGGCAGAGGGCTCCTTATTGCTGGATGATAGTGTTCTGCAGGGTTAAGGGAGGGCGTGGGCACTCCCAGGTCGACAGAGGGCACCTGGCCTTTAGAGAGTTCCCTGGAAAATTCCCCGCCCAGGCCCCTGGTCCACAAGTCTATCCTGCGCACAGTGTCTGTGGGAGGCTGGGAGTGCTTCTGGGCAGTGTTCCCCAGCGGAAATCGCGTGGTCCTCTAGGTGGCAGGGAGGGCTCCTGTGTCCACGGACAGGTGCCCAGGGACCCGGTGGAACTGCTGTGACCTCTAAAGGGTGGGTCAGGTGAGCCGAGGGAGGTGTGTGCTTGGGCGCCTGAGTGCGCATGCGCGGCCCACGTATAGGCCCGAAACGAGCCAGCCGCGGCTCGGAGAAAAGCCATCTCCTGGGGGCCTCCCCATGTTCTTCCACTCCTCAAGCGTGACCCCTTTACGGATGGAAGAAAAGGGGGATCTTCGCAGTGGTGGGTTCGGGCCAGAGGGGTCGGCGGGTTTGCCTCCACGTACGCCAGGTGCCCGCACACCGGGCCCAGGTGTTTGTGCCCCGTGGAGGCAGAGGGCTGCTTATTGCTGGATGCAAGTGTCCTGCGGGGTCAAGGAACGGCATGGGCACTCCCCCGGCCACACAGGGCGCCGGGCCCTTAGAGAGTTCCATGGGAAATCCCCCGCCCATGCCCCCGGTACCCAAGTCTGTCCTTAGCACACTGTCTGTGCGGGGCTGAAGGTGCTGCTAGGCAGTGTGGCCTGTGGGAAATGGTGCGGTCCTCTGAGTGGCAGGGAGGGCTTCTGTTTCCCCGAACAGGTGCGCAGGGACCCTGTAAAACTGCTGTGACCTCTCAAGGTGGTCATGTGACCCCTCAAGTGTGGGGCTGCTGACCTCCCAAGGGTGCGTCACGGGACCCCTCAAGGACGGGTCACGTGACCCCAAAAGGCTGGGTCACGAGACTCCTCAAGGGTGGGTCACGTGACCCCTCGGGGGTGGGTCACGTGACCCCAAAAGGGTGGGTCACGTGACCCCTCAGGAGTGGGTCACGAGACCCCTCAGGGGTGATTCACGTGACCCCTCAGGGGTGGGTCAGGAGACACCTCAAGGGTGAGTCCCGTGACCCGAGGAAGGCTTGTGGTGGGGAGCCTGAGTGCGCACGTGCGGCCCACGTATAGGCCCGAAACCAGCCAGCCGCGGCTCGGAGAAAAGCCACCTCCTCGGGGCCTCCCCAGGTTCTTCCAATCCTCGAGCGTGACCCCTTTACGGATGGAAGAAATGGGGGATCTTCGCAGTGGTGGGTTCGGGCCAGAGGGGTCGGCGGGTTTGCCTCCAAGTACGCCAGGTGCCCGCACACCGGGCCCAGGTGTTTGTGCCCCGTGGAGGCAGAGGGCTGCTTATTGCTGGATGCAAGTGTCCTGCGGGGTCAAGGAACGGCATGGGCACTCCCCCAGCCACACAGGGCGCCGGGCCCTTAGAGAGTTCCATGGGAAATCCCCCGCCCATGCCCCCGGTACCCAAGTCTGTCCTTAGCACACTGTCTGTGCGGGGCTGAAGGTGCTGCTAGGCAGTGTGGCCTGTGGGAAATCGTGCGGTCCTCTGAGTGGCAGGGAGGGCTTCTGTTTCCCCGAACAGGTGCGCAGGGACCCTGTAAAACTGCTGTGACCTCTCAAGGTGGTCATGTGACCCCTCAAGTGTGGGGCAGCTGACCTCCCAAGGGTGGGTCACGGGACCCCTCAAGGGCGGGTCACGAGACCCCTCAAGGACGGGTCACGTGACCCCAAAAGGGTGGGTCAGGAGACTCCTCAAGGGTGGGTCACGTGACCCCAAAAGGGTGGGTCACGAGACTCCTCAAGGGTGGGTCACGTGACCCTCAGGGGTGGGTCATGTGACCCTCGGGGGGTGGGTCACGTGACCCCTCAGGGGTGGGTCACGAGACCCCTCAGGGGTGGGTCACGTGACCCCTCAGGGTTGGGTCACGTGACCCCTCGGGGGTGGGTCATGTGACCCCTCGAGGTGGGTCACGTGACCCCTCAGGGGTGGGTCACGAGACCCCTCAGGGGTGGGTCACGTGACCCCTCAGGTTTGGGTCACGTGACCCCTCGGGGGTGGGTCATGTGACCCCTCGTGGGTGGGTCACGTGACCCCTCAGGGGTGGGTCACGAGACCCCTCAGGGGTGGGTCACGTGACCGCTCAGGGTTGGGTCACCAGACCCCTCAGGTGTGGGTCAGGAGACACCTAGAGGGTGAGTCCCGTGACCCGAGGAAGGCTTGTGGTGGGGAGCCTGAGTGCGCACGCGCGGCCCAAGTATAGGCCCGAAACCAGCCAGCCGCGGCTCGGAGAAAAGCCATCTCCTGGGGGCCTCCCCATGTCCCTCCACTCCTCAAGGAGGACCCCTTTACGGATCGAAGAAAAGGGGGATCTTCGCAGTGGTGGGTTCGGGCCAGAGGGGTCTGCGGGTTTGTCTGCACGTACGCCAGGTGCTCGCACAACCGGCCCAGGTGTTTGAGCCCCGTGGAGGCAGAGGGCTCCTTATTGCTGGATGATAGTGTCCTGCAGGGTTAAGGGAGGGCGTGGGCACTCCCAGGGCGACAGAGGGCACCTGGCCTTTAGAGAGTTCCCTGGAAAATTCCCCGCCCAGGCCCCTGGTCCACAAGTCTATCCTGCGCACAGTGTCTGTGGGAGGCTGGGAGTGCTTCTGGGCAGTGTTCCCCAGCGGAAATCGCGTGGTCCTCTAGGTGGCAGGGAGGGCTCCTGTGTCCACGGACAGGTGCCCAGGGACCCGGTGGAACTGCTGTGACCTCTAAAGGGTGGGTCAGGTGAGCCGAGGGAGGTGTGTGCTTGGGCGCCTGAGTGCGCATGCACGGCCCACATATAGGCCCGAAACGAGCCAGCCGCGGCTCGGAGAAAAGCCATCTCCTGGGGGCCTCCCCATGTTCTTCCACTCCTCAAGCGTGACCCCTTTACGGATGGAAGAAAAGGGGGATCTTCGCAGTGGTGGGTTCGGGCCAGAGGGGTCGGCGGGTTTGCCTCCACGTACGCCAGGTGCCCGCACACCGGGCCCAGGTGTTTGTGCCCCGTGGAGGCAGAGGGCTGCTTATTGCTGGATGCAAGTGTCCTGCGGGGTCAAGGAACGGCATGGGCACTGCCCCGGCCACACAGGGCGCCGGGCCCTTAGAGAGTTCCATGGGAAATCCCCCGCCCATGAGCCCGGTACCCAAGTCTGTCCTTAGCACACTGTCTGTGCGGGGCTGAAGGTGCTGCTAGGCAGTGTGGCCTGTGGGAAATCGTGCGGTCCTCTGAGTGGCAGGGAGGGCTTCTGTTTCCCCGAACAGGTGCGCAGGGACCCTGTAAAACTGCTGTGACCTCTCAAGGTGGTCATGTGACCCCTCAAGTGTGGGGCAGCTGACCTCCCAAGGGTGGGTCACGGGACCCCTCAAGGACGGGTCACGTGACCCCAAAAGGGTGGGTCACGAGACTCCTCAAGGGTGGGTCACGTGACCCCTCTGGGGTAGGTCACGTGACCCCTCGGGGGGTGGTCACGTGACCCCTCGGGGGTGGGTCACGAGACCCCTCGGTGGTGGGTCACCTGACCCCTCGGGGGTGGGTCACGAGACCCCTCAGGGGTGGGTCAGGAGACACCTCAAGGGTGAGTCCCGTGACCCGAGGAAGGCTTGTGGTGGGGAGCCTGAGTGCGCACGCGCGGCCCACGTATAGGCCCGAAACGAGCCAGCCGCGGCTCGGAGAAAAGCCATCTCCTGGGGGCCTCCCCATGTTCTTCCACTCCTCGAGCGTGACCCCTTTACGGATGGAAGAAAAGGGGGATCTTCGCAGTGGTGGGTTCTGGCCAGAGGGGTCGGCGGGTTTGCCTCCACGTACGCCAGGTGCCCGCACACCGGGCCCAGGTGTTTGTGCCCCGTGGAGGCAGAGGGCTGCTTATTGCTGGATGCAAGTGTCCTGCGGGGTCAAGGAACGGCATGGGCACTCCCCCCCGCCACACAGGGCGCCGGGCCCTTAGAGAGTTCCATGGGAAATCCCCCGCCCATGCCCCCGGTACCCAAGTCTGTCCTTAGCACACTGTCTGTGCGGGGCTGAAGGTGCTGCTAGGCAGTGTGGCCTGTGGGAAATCGTGCGGTCCTCTGAGTGGCAGGGAGGGCTTCTGTTTCCCCGAACAGGTGCGCAGGGACCCTGTAAAACTGCTGTGACCTCTCAAGGTGGTCATGTGACCCCTCAAGTGTGGGGCTGCTGACCTCCCAAGGGTGCGTCACGGGACCCCTCAAGGACGGGTCACGTGACCCCAAAAGGCTGGGTCACGAGACTCCTCAAGGGTGGGTCACGTGACCCCTCGGGCGTGGGTCACGTGACCCCAAAAGGGTGGGTCACGTGACCCCTCAGGGGTGGGTCACGAGACCCCTCAGGGGTGGGTCACGTGACCCCTCAGGGTTGGGTCACGTGACGCCTCGAGGTTGGGTCATGTGAACCCTCGGGGGTGGGTCACGTGACCCCTCAGGGGTGGGTCACGAGACCCCTCAGGGGTGGGTCACGTGACCCCTCAGCTTTGGGTCACGTGACCCCTCGGGGGTGGGTCATGTGACCCCTCGGGGGTGGGTCACGTGACCCCTCAGGGGTGGGTCACGAGACCCCTCAGGGGTGGGTCACGTGACCCCTCAGGGTTGGGTCACGAGACCCCTCAGGGGTGGGTCAGGAGACACCTAGAGGGTGAGTCCCGTGACCCGAGGAAGGCTTGTGGTGGGGAGCCTGAGTGCGCACGCGCAGCCCAAGTATAGGCCCGAAACCAGCCAGCCGCGGCTCGGAGAAAAGCCATCTCCTGGGGGCCTCCCCATGTTCCTCCTCTCCTCAAGGAGGACCCCTTTACGGATGGAAGAAACGGGGGAACTTCGCAGTGGTGGGTTCGGGCCAGAGGGGTCTGCGGGTTTGCCTGCACGTACGCCAGGTGCTCGCACAACGGGCCCAGGTGTTTGAGCCCCGTGGAGGCAGAGGGCTCCTTATTGCTGGATGATAGTGTTCTGCAGGGTTAAGGGAGGGCGTGGGCACTCCCAGGGCGACAGAGGGCACCTGGCCTTTAGAGAGTTCCCTGGAAAATTCCCCGCCCAGGCCCCTGGTCCACAAGTCTATCCTGCGCACAGTGTCTGTGGGAGGCTGGGAGTGCTTCTGGGCAGTGTACCCCAGCGGAAATCGCGTGGTCCTCTAGGTGGCAGGGAGGGCTCCTGTGTCCACGGACAGGTGCCCAGGGACCCGGTGGAACTGCTGTGACCTCTAAAGGGTGGGTCAGGTGAGCCGAAGGATGTGTGTGCTTGGACGCCTGAGTGCGCATGCGCGGCCCACGTATAGGCCCGAAACGAGCCAGCCGCGGCTCGGAGAAAAGCCATCTCCTGGGGGCCTCCCCATGTTCTTCCACTCCTCAAGCGTGACCCCTTTACGGATGGAAGAAAAGGGGGATCTTCGCAGTGGTGGGTTCTGGCCAGAGGGGTCGGCGGGTTTGCCTCCACGTACGCCAGGTGCCCGCACACCGGGCCCAGGTGTTTGTGCCCCGTGGAGGCAGAGGGCTGCTTATTGCTGGATGCAAGTGTCCTGTGGGGTCAAGGAACGGCATGGGCACTCCCCCCCGCCACACAGGGCGCCGGGCCCTTAGAGAGTTCCATGGGAAATCCCCCGCCCATGCCCCCGGTACCCAAGTCTGTCCTTAGCACACTGTCTGTGCGGGGCTGAAGGTGCTGCTAGGCAGTGTGGCCTGTGGGAAATCGTGCGGTCCTCTGAGTGGCAGGGAGGGCTTCTGTTTCCCCGAACAGGTGCGCAGGGACCCTGTAAAACTGCTGTGACCTCTCAAGGTGGTCATGTGACCCCTCAAGTGTGGGGCTGCTGACCTCCCAAGGGTGCGTCACGGGACCCCTCAAGGACGGGTCACGTGACCCCAAAAGGCTGGGTCACGAGACTCCTCAAGGGTGGGTCACGTGACCCCTCGGGGGGTGGGTCACGTGACCCCAAAAGGGTGGGTCACGTGACCCCTCAGGGGTGAGTCACGTGACCCCACAGGGTTGGGTCACCAGACCCCTCAGGGGTGGGTCAGGAGACACCTAGAGGGTGAGTCCCGTGACCCGAGGAAGGCTTGTGGTGGGGAGCCTGAGTGCGCACGCGCCGCCCAAGTATAGGCCCGAAACCAGCCAGCCCCGGTTCGGAGAAAAGCCATCTCCTGGGGGCCGCCCCATGTTCCTCCTCTCCTCAAGGAGGACCCCTTTACGGATGGAAGAAAAGGGGGATCTTCGCAGTGGTGGGTTCGGGCCAGAGGGGTCTGCGGTTTTGCCTGCACGTACGCCAGGTGCTCGCACAACGGGCCCAGGTGTTTGAGCCCCGTGGAGGCAGAGGGCTCCTTATTGCTGGATGATAGTGTTCTGCAGGGTTAAGGGAGGGCGTGGGCACTCCCAGGGCGACAGAGGGCACCTGGCCTTTAGAGAGTTCCATGGAAAATTCCCCGCCCAGGCCCCTGGTCCACAAGTCTATCCTGCGCACAGTGTCTGTGGGAGGCTGGGAGTGCTTCTGGGCAGTGTTCCCCAGCGGAAATGGCGTGGTCCTCTAGGTGGCAGGGAGGGCTCCTGTGTCCACGGACAGGTGCCCAGGGACCCGGTGGAAATGCTGTGACCTCTAAAGGGTGGGTCAGGTGAGCCGAGGGAGGTGTGTGCTTGGGCGCCTGAGTGCGCATGCGCGGCCCACGTATAGGCCCGAAACGAGCCAGCCGCGGCTCGGAGAAAAGCCATCTCCTGGGGGCCTCCCCATGTTCTTCCACTCCTCAAGCGTGACCCCTTTACGGATGGAAGAAAAGAGGGATCTTCGCAGTGGTGGGTTCGGGCCAGAGGGGTCGGCGGGTTTGCCTCCACGTACGCCAGGTGCCCGCACACCGGGCCCAGGTGTTTGTGCCCCGTGGAGGCAGAGGGCTGCTTATTGCTGGATGCAAGTGTCCTGCGGGGTCAAGGAACGGCATGGGCACTCCCCCGGCCACACAGGGCGCCGGGCCCTTAGAGAGTTCCATGGGAAATCCCCCGCCCATGAGCCCGGTACCCAAGTCTGTCCTTAGCACACTGTCTGTGCGGGGCTGAAGGTGCTGCTAGGCAGTGTGGCCTGTGGGAAATCGTGCGGTCCTCTGAGTGGCAGGGAGGGCTTCTGTTTCCCCGAACAGGTGCGCAGGGACCCTGTAAAACTGCTGTGACCTCTCAAGGTGGTCATGTGACCCCTCAAGTGTGGGGCAGCTGACCTCCCAAGGGTGGGTCACGGGACCCCTCAAGGACGGGTCACGTGACCCCAAAAGGGTGGGTCACGAGACTCCTCAAGGGTGGGTCACGTGACCCCTCTGGGGTAGGTCACGTGACCCCTCGGGGGGGGGGTCACGTGACCCCTCGGGGGTGGGTCACGAGACCCCTCGGTGGTGGGTCACCTGACCCCTCGGGGGTGGGTCACGAGACCCCTCAGGGGTGGGTCAGGAGACACCTAAAGGGTGAGTCCCGTGACCCGAGGAAGGCTTGTGGTGGGGAGCCTGAGTGCGCACGCGCGGCCCACGTATAGGCCCGAAACCAGCCAGCCGCGGCTCGGAGAAAAGCCACCTCCTCGGGGCCTCCCCAGGTTCTTCCAATCCTCGAGCGTGACCCCTTTACGGATGGAAGAAATGGGGGATCTTCGCAGTGGTGGGTTCGGGCCAGAGGGGTCGGCGGGTTTGCCTCCAAGTACGCCAGGTGCCCGCACACCGGGCCCAGGTGTTTGTGCCCCGTGGAGGCAGAGGGCTGCTTATTGCTGGATGCAAGTGTCCTGCGGGGTCATGGAACGGCATGGGCACTCCCCTGGCCACACAGGGCGCCGGGCCCTTATAGAGTTCCATGGGAAATCCCCCGCCCATGCCCCCTGTACCCAAGTCTGTCCTTAGCACACTGTCTGTGCGGGGCTGAAGGTGCTGCTAGGCAGTGTGGCCTGTGGGAAATCGTGCGGTCCTCTGAGTGGCAGGGAGGGCTTCTGTTTCCCCGAACAGGTGCGCAGGGACCCTGTAAAACTGCTGTGACCTCTCAAGGTGGTCATGTGACCCCTCAAGTGTGGGGCAGCTGACCTCCCAAGGGTGGGTCACGGGACCCCTCAAGGGTGGGTCACCAGACCCCTCAAGGACGGGTCACGTGACCCCAAAAGGGTGGGTCAGGAGACTCCTCAAGGGTGGGTCACGTGACCCCAAAAGGATGGGTCCCGAGACTCCTCAAGGGTGGGTCACGTGACCCCTCAGGGGTGGGTCATGTGACACTCGGGGGTGGGTCACGTGACCCCTCAGGGGTGGGTCACGAGACCCCTCAGGGGTGGGTCACGTGACCCCTCAGGATTGGGTCACGTGACCCCTCGGGTGTGGGTCATGTGACCCCTCGAGGTGGGTCACGAGACCCCTCAGGGGTGGGTCACGTGACCCCTCAGGTTTGGGTCACGTGACCCCTCGGGGGTGGGTCATTTGACCCCTCGGGGGTGGGTCACGTGACCCCTCAGGGGTGGGTCAGGAGACACCTCAAGGGTGAGTCCCGTGACCCGAGGAAGGCTTGTGATGGGGAGCCTGAGTGCGCACGCGCGGCCCACGTATAGGCCCGAAACCAACCAGCCACGGCTCGGAGAAAAGCCACCTCCTCGGGGCCTCCCCAGGTTCTTCCAATCCTCGAGCGTGACCCCTTTACGGATGGAAGAAATGGGGGATCTTCGCAGTGGTGGGTTCGGGCCAGAGGGGTCGGCGGGTTTGCCTCCACGTACGCCAGGTGCCCGCACACCGGGCCCAGGTGTTTGTGCCCCGTGGAGGGAGAGGGCTGCTTATTGCTGGATGCAAGTGTCCTGCGGGGTCAAGGAACGGCATGGGCACTCCCCCGGCCACACAGGGCGCCGGGCCCTTATAGAGTTCCATGGGAAATCCCCCGCCCATGCCCCCTGTACCCAAGTCTGTCCTTAGCACACTGTCTGTGCGGGGCTGAAGGTGCTGCTAGGCAGTGTGGCCTGTGGGAAATCGTGCGGTCCTCTGAGTGGCAGGGAGGGCTTCTGTTTCCCCGAACAGGTGCGCAGGGACCCTGTAAAACTGCTGTGACCTCTCAAGGTGGTCATGTGACCCCTCAAGTGTGGGGCAGCTGACCTCCCAAGGGTGGGTCACGGGACCCCTCAAGGGTGGGTCACGAGACCCCTCAAGGACGGGTCACGTGACCCCAAAAGAGTGTGTCAGGAGACTCCTCAAGGGTGGGTCACGTGACCCCAAAAGGGTGGGTCAGGAGACTCCTCAAGGGTGTGTCACGTGACCCCTCGGGGTTGGGTCACGTGACCCCTCAGGGGTGGGTCACCAGACCCCTCAGGGGTGGGTCAGGAGACACCTAGAGGGTGAGTCCCGTGACCCGAGGAAGGCTTGTGGTGGGGAGCCTGAGTGCGCACGCGCGGCCCAAGTATAGGCCCGAAACCAGCCAGCCCCGGCTCGGAGAAAAGCCATCTCCTGGGGGCCTCCCCATGTTCCTCCTCTCCTCAAGGAGGACCCCTTTACGGATGGAAGAAAAGGGGGATCTTCGCAGTGGTGGGTTCGGGCCAGAGGGGTCTGCGGTTTTGCCTGCACGTACGCCAGGTGCTCGCACAACGGGCCCAGGTGTTTGAGCCCCGTGGAGGCAGAGGGCTCCTTATTGCTGGATGATAGTGTCCTGCAGGGTTAAGGGAGGGCGTGGGCACTCCCAGGGCGACAGAGGGCACCTGGCCTTTAGAGAGTTCCCTGGAAAATTCCCCGCCCAGGCCCCTGGTCCACAAGTCTATCCTGCGCACAGTGTCTGTGGGAGGCTGGGAGTGCTTCTGGGCAGTGTTCCCCAGCGGAAATCGCGTGGTCCTCTAGGTGGCAGGGAGGGCTCCTGTGTCCACGGACAGGTGCCCAGGGACCCGGTGGAACTGCTGTGACCTCTAAAGGGTGGGTCAGGTGAGCCGAGGGAGGTGTGTGCTTGGGCGCCTGAGTGCGCATGCACGGCCCACATATAGGCCCGAAACGAGCCAGCCGCGGCTCGGAGAAAAGCCATCTCCTGGGGGCCTCCCCATGTTCTTCCACTCCTCAAGCGTGACCCCTTTACGGATGGAAGAAAAGGGGGATCTTCGCAGTGGTGGGTTCGGGCCAGAGGGGTCGGCGGGTTTGCCTCCACGTACGCCAGGTGCCCGCACACCGGGCCCAGGTGTTTGTGCCCCGTGGAGGCAGAGGGCTGCTTATTGCTGGATGCAAGTGTCCTGCGGGGTCAAGGAACGGCATGGGCACTGCCCCGGCCACACAGGGCGCCGGGTCCTTAGAGAGTTCCATGGGAAATCCCCCGCCCATGCCCCCGGTACCCAAGTCTGTCCTTAGCACACTGTCTGTGCGGGGCTGAAGGTGCTGCTAGGCAGTGTGGCCTGTGGGAAATCGTGCGGTCCTCTGAGTGGCAGGGAGGGCTTCTGTTTCCCCGAACAGGTGCGCAGGGACCCTGTAAAACTGCTGTGACCTCTCAAGGTGGTCATGTGACCCCTCAAGTGTGGGGCAGCTGACCTCCCAAGGGTGGGTCACGGGACCCCTCAAGGACGGGTCACGTGACCCCAAAAGGGTGGGTCACGAGACTCCTCAAGGGTGGGTCACGTGACCCCTCAGGGGTGGGTCACGTGACCCCAAAAGGGTGGGTCACGTGACCCCTCAGGTTTGGGTCACGTGACCCATTGGGGGTGGGTCATGTGACCCCTCGGGGGTGGGTCACGAGACCCCTCAGGGGTGGGTCACGTGACCCCTCAGGGGTGGGTCACGTGACCCCTCAGGTTTGGGTGACGTGACCCCTCGGGGGTGGGTCATGTGACCCCTCGGGGGTGGGTCACGTGACCCCTCAGGGGTGGGTCACGAGACCCCTCAGGGGTGGGTCACGTGACCCCTCAGGGTTGGGTCACGAGACCCCTCAGGGGTGGGTCAGGAGACACCTAGAGGGTGAGTCCCGTGACCCGAGGAAGGCTTGTGGTGGGGAGCCTGAGTGCGCACGCGCCGCCCAAGTATAGGCCCGAAACCAGCCTGCCGTGGCTCGGAGAAAAGCCATCTCCTGGGGGCCTCCCCATGTTCCTCCTCTCCTCAAGGAGGACCCCTTTACGGATGGAAGAAAAGGGGGATCTTCGCAGTGGTGGGTTCGGGCCAGAGGGGTCTGCGTGTTTGCCTGCACGTACGCCAGGTGCTCGCACAACGGGCCCAGGTGTTTGAGCCCCGTGGAGGCAGAGGGCTCCTTATTGCTGGATGATAGTGTTCTGCAGGGTTAAGGGAGGGCGTGGGCACTCCCAGGGCGACAGAGGGCACCTGGCCTTTAGAGAGTTCCCTGGAAAATTCCCCGCCCAGGCCCCTGGTCCACAAGTCTATCCTGCGCACAGTGTCTGTGGGAGGCTGGGAGTGCTTCTGGGCAGTGTACCCCAGCGGAAATCGCGTGGTCCTCTAGGTGGCAGGGAGGGCTCCTGTGTCCACGAACAGATGACCAAGGACCCGGTGGAACTGCTGTGACCTCTAAAGGGTGGGTCAGGTGAGCCGAGGGAGGTGTGTGCTTGGGCGCCTGAGTGCGCATGCGCGGCCCACGTATAGGCCCGAAACGAGCCAGCCGCGGCTCGGAGAAAAGCCATCTCCTGGGGGCCTCCCCATGTTCTTCCACTCCTCAAGCGTGACCCCTTTACGGATGGAAGAAAAGGGGGATCTTCGCAGTGGTGGGTTCGGGCCAGAGGGGTCGGCGGGTTTGCCTCCACGTACGCCAGGTGCCCGCACACCGGGCCCAGGTGTTTGTGCCCCGTGGAGGCAGAGGGCTGCTTATTGCTGGATGCAAGTGTCCTGCGGGGTCATGGAACGGCATAGGCACTCCCCCGGCCACACAGGGCGCCGGGCCCTTAGAGAGTTCCATGGGAAATCCCCCGCCCATGCCCCCGGTACCCAAGTCTGTCCTTAGCACACTGTCTGTGCGGGGCTGAAGGTGCTGCTAGGCAGTGTGGCCTGTGGGAAATCGTGCGGTCCTCTGAGTGGCAGGGAGGGCTTCTGTTTCCCCGAACAGGTGCGCAGGGACCCTGTAAAACTGCTGTGACCTCTCAAGGTGGTCATGTGACCCCTCAAGTGTGGGGCTGCTGACCTCCCAAGGGTGCGTCACGGGACCCCTCAAGGACGGGTCACGTGACCCCAAAAGGCTGGGTCACGAGACTCCTCAAGGGTGGGTCACGTGGCCCCTCAGGTTTGGGTCACGTGACCCCTTGGGGGTGGGTCATGTGACCCCTCGAGGTTAGGTCATGTGAACCCTCGGGGGTGGGTCACGTGACCCCTCAGGGGTGGGTCACGAGACCCCTCAGGGGTGGGTCACGTGACCCCTCAGCTTTGGGTCACGTGACCCCTCGGGGGTGGGTCATGTGACCCCTCGGGGGTGGGTCACGTGACCCCTCAGGGGTGGGTCACGAGACCCCTCAGGGGTGGGTCACGTGACCCCTCAGGGTTGGGTCACGAGACCCCTCAGGGGTGGGTCAGGAGACACCTAGAGGGTGAGTCCCGTGACCCGAGGAAGGCTTGTGGTGGGGAGCCTGAGTGCGCACGCGCAGCCCAAGTATAGGCCCGAAACCAGCCAGCCGCGGCTCGGAGAAAAGCCATCTCCTGGGGGCCTCCCCATGTTCCTCCTCTCCTCAAGGAGGACCCCTTTACGGATGGAAGAAACGGGGGAACTTCGCAGTGGTGGGTTCGGGCCAGAGGGGTCTGCGGGTTTGCCTGCACGTACGCCAGGTGCTCGCACAACGGGCCCAGGTGTTTGAGCCCCGTGGAGGCAGAGGGCTCCTTATTGCTGGATGATAGTGTTCTGCAGGGTTAAGGGAGGGCGTGGGCACTCCCAGGGCGACAGAGGGCACCTGGCCTTTAGAGAGTTTCCTGGAAAATTCCCCGCCCAGGCCCCTGGTCCACAAGTCTATCCTGCGCACAGTGTCTGTGGGAGGCTGGGAGTGCTTCTGGGCAGTGTACCCCAGCGGAAATCGCGTGGTCCTCTAGGTGGCAGGGAGGGCTCCTGTGTCCACGGACAGGTGCCCAGGGACCCGGTGGAACTGCTGTGACCTCTAAAGGGTGGGTCAGGTGAGCCGAAGGAGGTGTGTGCTTGGGCGCCTGAGTGCGCATGCGCGGCCCACGTATAGGCCCGAAACGAGCCAGCCGCGGCTCGGAGAAAAGCCATCTCCTGGGGGCCTCCCCATGTTCTTCCACTCCTCAAGCGTGACCCCTTTACGGATGGAAGAAAAGGGGGATCTTCGCAGTGGTGGGTTCTGGCCAGAGGGGTCGGCGGGTTTGCCTCCACGTACGCCAGGTGCCCGCACACCGGGCCCAGGTGTTTGTGCCCCGTGGAGGCAGAGGGCTGCTTATTGCTGGATGCAAGTGTCCTGCGGGGTCAAGGAACGGCATGGGCACTCCCCCCCGCCACACAGGGCGTCGGGCCCTTAGAGAGTTCCATGGGAAATCCCCCGCCCATGCCCCCGGTACCCAAGTCTGTCCTTAGCACACTGTCTGTGCGGGGCTGAAGGTGCTGCTAGGCAGTGTGGCCTGTGGGAAATCGTGCGGTCCTCTGAGTGGCAGGGAGGGCTTCTGTTTCCCCGAACAGGTGCGCAGGGACCCTGTAAAACTGCTGTGACCTCTCAAGGTGGTCATGTGACCCCTCAAGTGTGGGGCTGCTGACCTCCCAAGGGTGCGTCACGGGACCCCTCAAGGACGGGTCACGTGACCCCAAAAGGCTGGGTCACGAGACTCCTCAAGGGTGGGTCACGTGACCCCTCGGGGGTGGGTCACGTGACCCCAAAAGGGTGGGTCACGTGACCCCTCAGGGGTGAGTCACGTGACCCCACAGGGTTGGGTCACCAGACCCCTCAGGGGTGGGTCAGGAGACACCTAGAGGGTGAGTCCCGTGACCCGAGGAAGGCTTGTGGTGGGGAGCCTGAGTGCGCACGCGCGGCCCAAGTATAGGCCCGAAACCAGCCAGCCCCGGCTCGGAGAAAAGCCATCTCCTGGGGGCCTCCCCATGTTCCTCCTCTCCTCAAGGAGGACCCCTTTACGGATGGAAGAAAAGGGGGATCTTCGCAGTGGTGGGTTCGGGCCAGAGGGGTCTGCGGTTTTGCCTGCACGTACGCCAGGTGCTCGCACAACGGGCCCAGGTGTTTGAGCCCCGTGGAGGCAGAGGGCTCCTTATTGCTGGATGATAGTGTCCTGCAGGGTTAAGGGAGGGCGTGGGCACTCCCAGGGCGACAGAGGGCACCTGGCCTTTAGAGAGTTCCCTGGAAAATTCCCCGCCCAGGCCCCTGGTCCACAAGTCTATCCTGCGCACAGTGTCTGTGGGAGGCTGGGAGTGCTTCTGGGCAGTGTTCCCCAGCGGAAATCGCGTGGTCCTCTAGGTGGCAGGGAGGGCTCCTGTGTCCACGGACAGGTGCCCAGGGACCCGGTGGAACTGCTGTGACCTCTAAAGGGTGGGTCAGGTGAGCCGAGGGAGGTGTGTGCTTGGGCGCCTGAGTGCGCATGCACGGCCCACATATAGGCCCGAAACGAGCCAGCCGCGGCTCGGAGAAAAGCCATCTCCTGGGGGCCTCCCCATGTTCTTCCACTCCTCAAGCGTGACCCCTTTACGGATGGAAGAAAAGGGGGATCTTCGCAGTGGTGGGTTCTGGCCAGAGGGGTCGGCGGGTTTGCCTCCACGTACGCCAGGTGCCCGCACACCGGGCCCAGGTGTTTGTGCCCCGTGGAGGCAGAGGGCTGCTTATTGCTGGATGCAAGTGTCCTGCGGGGTCAAGGAACGGCATGGGCACTCCCCCCCGCCACACAGGGCGTCGGGCCCTTAGAGAGTTCCATGGGAAATCCCCCGCCCATGCCCCCGGTACCCAAGTCTGTCCTTAGCACACTGTCTGTGCGGGGCTGAAGGTGCTGCTAGGCAGTGTGGCCTGTGGGAAATCGTGCGGTCCTCTGAGTGGCAGGGAGGGCTTCTGTTTCCCCGAACAGGTGCGCAGGGACCCTGTAAAACTGCTGTGACCTCTCAAGGTGGTCATGTGACCCCTCAAGTGTGGGGCTGCTGACCTCCCAAGGGTGCGTCACGGGACCCCTCAAGGACGGGTCACGTGACCCCAAAAGGCTGGGTCACGAGACTCCTCAAGGGTGGGTCACGTGACCCCTCGGGGGTGGGTCACGTGACCCCAAAAGGGTGGGTCACGTGACCCCTCAGGGGTGAGTCACGTGACCCCACAGGGTTGGGTCACCAGACCCCTCAGGGGTGGGTCAGGAGACACCTAGAGGGTGAGTCCCGTGACCCGAGGAAGGCTTGTGGTGGGGAGCCTGAGTGCGCACGCGCCGCCCAAGTATAGGCCCGAAACCAGCCAGCCCCGGTTCGGAGAAAAGCCATCTCCTGGGGGCCGCCCCATGTTCCTCCTCTCCTCAAGGAGGACCCCTTTACGGATGGAAGAAAAGGGGGATCTTCGCAGTGGTGGGTTCGGGCCAGAGGGGTCTGCGGTTTTGCCTGCACGTACGCCAGGTGCTCGCACAACGGGCCCAGGTGTTTGAGCCCCGTGGAGGCAGAGGGCTCCTTATTGCTGGATGATAGTGTCCTGCAGGGTTAAGGGAGGGCGTGGGCACTCCCAGGGCGACAGAGGGCACCTGGCCTTTAGAGAGTTCCCTGGAAAATTCCCCGCCCAGGCCCCTGGTCCACAAGTCTATCCTGCGCACAGTGTCTGTGGGAGGCTGGGAGTGCTTCTGGGCAGTGTTCCCCAGCGGAAATCGCGTGGTCCTCTAGGTGGCAGGGAGGGCTCCTGTGTCCACGGACAGGTGCCCAGGGACCCGGTGGAACTGCTGTGACCTCTAAAGGGTGGGTCA
Source organism: Desmodus rotundus (assembly GCF_022682495.2). Taxonomy (NCBI): domain Eukaryota; kingdom Metazoa; phylum Chordata; class Mammalia; order Chiroptera; family Phyllostomidae; genus Desmodus; species Desmodus rotundus. The sequence continues at coordinate 430,087 of NW_026527511.1, forward strand.
GGTGAGCCGAGGGAGGTGTGTGCTTGGGCGCCTGAGTGCGCATGCACGGCCCACATATAGGCCCGAAACGAGCCAGCCGCGGCTCGGAGAAAAGCCATCTCCTGGGGGCCTCCCCATGTTCTTCCACTCCTCAAGCGTGACCCCTTTACGGATGGAAGAAAAGGGGGATCTTCGCAGTGGTGGGTTCGGGCCAGAGGGGTCGGCGGGTTTGCCTCCACGTACGCCAGGTGCCCGCACACCGGGCCCAGGTGTTTGTGCCCCGTGGAGGCAGAGGGCTGCTTATTGCTGGATGCAAGTGTCCTGCGGGGTCAAGGAACGGCATGGGCACTGCCCCGGCCACACAGGGCGCCGGGTCCTTAGAGAGTTCCATGGGAAATCCCCCGCCCATGCCCCCGGTACCCAAGTCTGTCCTTAGCACACTGTCTGTGCGGGGCTGAAGGTGCTGCTAGGCAGTGTGGCCTGTGGGAAATCGTGCGGTCCTCTGAGTGGCAGGGAGGGCTTCTGTTTCCCCGAACAGGTGCGCAGGGACCCTGTAAAACTGCTGTGACCTCTCAAGGTGGTCATGTGACCCCTCAAGTGTGGGGCAGCTGACCTCCCAAGGGTGGGTCACGGGACCCCTCAAGGACGGGTCACGTGACCCCAAAAGGGTGGGTCACGAGACTCCTCAAGGGTGGGTCACGTGACCCCTCAGGGGTGGGTCACGTGACCCCAAAAGGGTGGGTCACGTGACCCCTCAGGTTTGGGTCACGTGACCCATTGGGGGTGGGTCATGTGACCCCTCGGGGGTGGGTCACGAGACCCCTCAGGGGTGGGTCACGTGACCCCTCAGGGGTGGGTCACGTGACCCCTCAGGTTTGGGTGACGTGACCCCTCGGGGGTGGGTCATGTGACCCCTCGGGGGTGGGTCACGTGACCCCTCAGGGGTGGGTCACGAGACCCCTCAGGGGTGGGTCACGTGACCCCTCAGGGTTGGGTCACGAGACCCCTCAGGGGTGGGTCAGGAGACACCTAGAGGGTGAGTCCCGTGACCCGAGGAAGGCTTGTGGTGGGGAGCCTGAGTGCGCACGCGCCGCCCAAGTATAGGCCCGAAACCAGCCTGCCGCGGCTCGGAGAAAAGCCATCTCCTGGGGGCCTCCCCATGTTCCTCCTCTCCTCAAGGAGGACCCCTTTACGGATGGAAGAAAAGGGGGATCTTCGCAGTGGTGGGTTCGGGCCAGAGGGGTCTGCGTGTTTGCCTGCACGTACGCCAGGTGCTCGCACAACGGGCCCAGGTGTTTGAGCCCCGTGGAGGCAGAGGGCTCCTTATTGCTGGATGATAGTGTTCTGCAGGGTTAAGGGAGGGCGTGGGCACTCCCAGGGCGACAGAGGGCACCTGGCCTTTAGAGAGTTCCCTGGAAAATTCCCCGCCCAGGCCCCTGGTCCACAAGTCTATCCTGCGCACAGTGTCTGTGGGAGGCTGGGAGTGCTTCTGGGCAGTGTACCCCAGCGGAAATCGCGTGGTCCTCTAGGTGGCAGGGAGGGCTCCTGTGTCCACGAACAGATGACCAAGGACCCGGTGGAACTGCTGTGACCTCTAAAGGGTGGGTCAGGTGAGCCGAGGGAGGTGTGTGCTTGGGCGCCTGAGTGCGCATGCGCGGCCCACGTATAGGCCCGAAACGAGCCAGCCGCGGCTCGGAGAAAAGCCATCTCCTGGGGGCCTCCCCATGTTCTTCCACTCCTCAAGCGTGACCCCTTTACGGATGGAAGAAAAGGGGGATCTTCGCAGTGGTGGGTTCGGGCCAGAGGGGTCGGCGGGTTTGCCTCCACGTACGCCAGGTGCCCGCACACCGGGCCCAGGTGTTTGTGCCCCGTGGAGGCAGAGGGCTGCTTATTGCTGGATGCAAGTGTCCTGCGGGGTCATGGAACGGCATAGGCACTCCCCCGGCCACACAGGGCGCCGGGCCCTTAGAGAGTTCCATGGGAAATCCCCCGCCCATGCCCCCGGTACCCAAGTCTGTCCTTAGCACACTGTCTGTGCGGGGCTGAAGGTGCTGCTAGGCAGTGTGGCCTGTGGGAAATCGTGCGGTCCTCTGAGTGGCAGGGAGGGCTTCTGTTTCCCCGAACAGGTGCGCAGGGACCCTGTAAAACTGCTGTGACCTCTCAAGGTGGTCATGTGACCCCTCAAGTGTGGGGCTGCTGACCTCCCAAGGGTGCGTCACGGGACCCCTCAAGGACGGGTCACGTGACCCCAAAAGGCTGGGTCACGAGACTCCTCAAGGGTGGGTCACGTGGCCCCTCAGGTTTGGGTCACGTGACCCCTCGGGGGTGGGTCATGTGACCCCTCGAGGTTGGGTCATGTGAACCCTCGGGGGTGGGTCACGTGACCCCTCAGGGGTGGGTCACGAGACCCCTCAGGGGTGGGTCACGTGACCCCTCAGCTTTGGGTCACGTGACCCCTCGGGGGTGGGTCATGTGACCCCTCGGGGGTGGGTCACGAGACCCCTCAGGGGTGGGTCACGTGACCCCTCAGGGTTGGGTCACGAGACCCCTCAGGGGTGGGTCAGGAGACACCTAGAGGGTGAGTCCCGTGACCCGAGGAAGGCTTGTGGTGGGGAGCCTGAGTGCGCACGCGCAGCCCAAGTATAGGCCCGAAACCAGCCAGCCGCGGCTCGGAGAAAAGCCATCTCCTGGGGGCCTCCCCATGTTCCTCCTCTCCTCAAGGAGGACCCCTTTACGGATGGAAGAAACGGGGGAACTTCGCAGTGGTGGGTTCGGGCCAGAGGGGTCTGCGGGTTTGCCTGCACGTACGCCAGGTGCTCGCACAACGGGCCCAGGTGTTTGAGCCCCGTGGAGGCAGAGGGCTCCTTATTGCTGGATGATAGTGTTCTGCAGGGTTAAGGGAGGGCGTGGGCACTCCCAGGGCGACAGAGGGCACCTGGCCTTTAGAGAGTTCCCTGGAAAATTCCCCGCCCAGGCCCCTGGTCCACAAGTCTATCCTGCGCACAGTGTCTGTGGGAGGCTGGGAGTGCTTCTGGGCAGTGTACCCCAGCGGAAATCGCGTGGTCCTCTAGGTGGCAGGGAGGGCTCCTGTGTCCACGGACAGGTGCCCAGGGACCCGGTGGAACTGCTGTGACCTCTAAAGGGTGGGTCAGGTGAGCCGAAGGAGGTGTGTGCTTGGGCGCCTGAGTGCGCATGCGCGGCCCACGTATAGGCCCGAAACGAGCCAGCCGCGGCTCGGAGAAAAGCCATCTCCTGGGGGCCTCCCCATGTTCTTCCACTCCTCAAGCGTGACCCCTTTACGGATGGAAGAAAAGGGGGATCTTCGCAGTGGTGGGTTCTGGCCAGAGGGGTCGGCGGGTTTGCCTCCACGTACGCCAGGTGCCCGCACACCGGGCCCAGGTGTTTGTGCCCCGTGGAGGCAGAGGGCTGCTTATTGCTGGATGCAAGTGTCCTGCGGGGTCAAGGAACGGCATGGGCACTCCCCCCCGCCACACAGGGCGTCGGGCCCTTAGAGAGTTCCATGGGAAATCCCCCGCCCATGCCCCCGGTACCCAAGTCTGTCCTTAGCACACTGTCTGTGCGGGGCTGAAGGTGCTGCTAGGCAGTGTGGCCTGTGGGAAATCGTGCGGTCCTCTGAGTGGCAGGGAGGGCTTCTGTTTCCCCGAACAGGTGCGCAGGGACCCTGTAAAACTGCTGTGACCTCTCAAGGTGGTCATGTGACCCCTCAAGTGTGGGGCTGCTGACCTCCCAAGGGTGCGTCACGGGACCCCTCAAGGACGGGTCACGTGACCCCAAAAGGCTGGGTCACGAGACTCCTCAAGGGTGGGTCACGTGACCCCTCGGGGGTGGGTCACGTGACCCCAAAAGGGTGGGTCACGTGACCCCTCAGGGGTGAGTCACGTGACCCCACAGGGTTGGGTCACCAGACCCCTCAGGGGTGGGTCAGGAGACACCTAGAGGGTGAGTCCCGTGACCCGAGGAAGGCTTGTGGTGGGGAGCCTGAGTGCGCACGCGCCGCCCAAGTATAGGCCCGAAACCAGCCAGCCCCGGTTCGGAGAAAAGCCATCTCCTGGGGGCCGCCCCATGTTCCTCCTCTCCTCAAGGAGGACCCCTTTACGGATGGAAGAAAAGGGGGATCTTCGCAGTGGTGGGTTCGGGCCAGAGGGGTCTGCGGTTTTGCCTGCACGTACGCCAGGTGCTCGCACAACGGGCCCAGGTGTTTGAGCCCCGTGGAGGCAGAGGGCTCCTTATTGCTGGATGATAGTGTTCTGCAGGGTTAAGGGAGGGCGTGGGCACTCCCAGGGCGACAGAGGGCACCTGGCCTTTAGAGAGTTCCATGGAAAATTCCCCGCCCAGGCCCCTGGTCCACAAGTCTATCCTGCGCACAGTGTCTGTGGGAGGCTGGGAGTGCTTCTGGGCAGTGTTCCCCAGCGGAAATCGCGTGGTCCTCTAGGTGGCAGGGAGGGCTCCTGTGTCCACGGACTGGTGCCCAGGGACCCGGTGGAAATGCTGTGACCTCTAAAGGGTGGGTCAGGTGAGCCGAGGGAGGTGTGTGCTTGGGCGCCTGAGTGCGCATGCGCGGCCCACGTATAGGCCCGAAACGAGCCAGCCGCGGCTCGGAGAAAAGCCATCTCCTGGGGGCCTCCCCATGTTCTTCCACTCCTCAAGCGTGACCCCTTTACGGATGGAAGAAAAGGGGGATCTTCGCAGTGGTGGGTTCGGGCCAGAGGGGTCGGCGGGTTTGCCTCCACGTACGCCAGGTGCCCGCACACCGGGCCCAGGTGTTTGTGCCCCGTGGAGGCAGAGGGCTGCTTATTGCTGGATGCAAGTGTCCTGCGGGGTCAAGGAACGGCATGGGCACTGCCCCGGCCACACAGGGCGCCGGGCCCTTAGAGAGTTCCATGGGAAATCCCCCGCCCATGAGCCCGGTACCCAAGTCTGTCCTTAGCACACTGTCTGTGCGGGGCTGAAGGTGCTGCTAGGCAGTGTGGCCTGTGGGAAATCGTGCGGTCCTCTGAGTGGCAGGGAGGGCTTCTGTTTCCCCGAACAGGTGCGCAGGGACCCTGTAAAACTGCTGTGACCTCTCAAGGTGGTCATGTGACCACTCAAGTGTGGGGCAGCTGACCTCCCAAGGGTGGGTCACGGGACCCCTCAAGGACGGGTCACGTGACCCCAAAAGGGTGGGTCACGAGACTCCTCAAGGGTGGGTCACGTGACCCCTCTGGGGTAGGTCACGTGACCCCTCGGGGGGGGGGTCACGTGACCCCTCGGGGGTGGGTCACGAGACCCCTCGGTGGTGGGTCACCTGACCCCTCGGGGGTGGGTCACGAGACCCCTCAGGGGTGGGTCAGGAGACACCTCAAGGGTGAGTCCCGTGACCCGAGGAAGGCTTGTGGTGGGGAGCCTGAGTGCGCACGCGCGGCCCACGTATAGGCCCGAAACGAGCCAGCCGCGGCTCGGAGAAAAGCCATCTCCTGGGGGCCTCCCCATGTTCTTCCACTCCTCGAGCGTGACCCCTTTACGGATGGAAGAAAAGGGGGATCTTCGCAGTGGTGGGTTCTGGCCAGAGGGGTGGGCGGGTTTGCCTCCACGTACGCCAGGTGCCCGCACACCGGGCCCAGGTGTTTGTGCCCCGTGGAGGCAGAGGGCTGCTTATTGCTGGATGCAAGTGTCCTGCGGGGTCAAGGAACGGCATGGGCACTCCCCCGGCCACACAGGGCGCCGGGCCCTTATAGAGTTCCATGGGAAATCCCCCGCCCATGCCCCCTGTACCCAAGTCTGTCCTTAGCACACTGTCTGTGCGGGGCTGAAGGTGCTGCTAGGCAGTGTGGCCTGTGGGAAATCGTGCGGTCCTCTGAGTGGCAGGGAGGGCTTCTGTTTCCCCGAACAGGTGCGCAGGGACCCTGTAAAACTGCTGTGACCTCTCAAGGTGGTCATGTGACCCCTCAAGTGTGGGGCAGCTGACCTCCCAAGGGTGGGTCACGGGACCCCTCAAGGGTGGGTCACGAGACCCCTCAAGGACGGGTCACGTGACCCCAAAAGAGTGTGTCAGGAGACTCCTCAAGGGTGGGTCACGTGACCCCAAAAGGGTGGGTCAGGAGACTCCTCAAGGGTGGGTCACGTGACCCCTCAGGGGTGAGTCACGTGACCCCTCAGGGTTGGGTCACCAGACCCCTCAGGGGTGGGTCAGGAGACACCTAGAGGGTGAGTCCCGTGACCCGAGGAAGGCTTGTGGTGGGGAGCCTGAGTGCGCACGCGCGGCCCAAGTATAGGCCCGAAACCAGCCAGCCCCGGTTCGGAGAAAAGCCTCTCCTGGGGGCCGCCCCATGTTCCTCCTCTCCTCAAGGACGACCCCTTTACGGATGGAAGAAAAGGGGGATCTTCGCAGTGGTGGGTTCGGGCCAGAGGGGTCTGCGGTTTTGCCTGCACGTACGCCAGGTGCTCGCACAACGGGCCCAGGTGTTTGAGCCCCGTGGAGGCAGAGGGCTCCTTATTGCTGGATGATAGTGTTCTGCAGGGTTAAGGGAGGGCGTGGGCACTCCCAGGGCGACAGAGGGCACCTGGCCTTTAGAGAGTTCCATGGAAAATTCCCCGCCCAGGCCCCTGGTCCACAAGTCTATCCTGCGCACAGTGTCTGTGGGAGGCTGGGAGTGCTTCTGGGCAGTGTTCCCCAGCGGAAATCGCGTGGTCCTCTAGGTGGCAGGGAGGGCTCCTGTGTCCACGGACAGGTGCCCAGGGACCCGGTGGAAATGCTGTGACCTCTAAAGGGTGGGTCAGGTGAGCCGAGGGAGGTGTGTGCTTGGGCGCCTGAGTGCGCATGCGCGGCCCACGTATAGGCCCGAAACGAGCCAGCCGCGGCTCGGAGAAAAGCCATCTCCTGGGGGCCTCCCCATGTTCTTCCACTCCTCAAGCGTGACCCCTTTACGGATGGAAGAAAAGAGGGATCTTCGCAGTGGTGGGTTCGGGCCAGAGGGGTCGGCGGGTTTGCCTCCACGTACGCCAGGTGCCCGCACACCGGGCCCAGGTGTTTGTGCCCCGTGGAGGCAGAGGGCTGCTTATTGCTGGATGCAAGTGTCCTGCGGGGTCAAGGAACGGCATGGGCACTCCCCCGGCCACACAGGGCGCCGGGCCCTTAGAGAGTTCCATGGGAAATCCCCCGCCCATGCCCCCGGTACCCAAGTCTGTCCTTAGCACACTGTCTGTGCGGGGCTGAAGGTGCTGCTAGGCAGTGTGGCCTGTGGGAAATCGTGCGGTCCTCTGAGTGGCAGGGAGGGCTTCTGTTTCCCCGAACAGGTGCGCAGGGACCCTGTAAAACTGCTGTGACCTCTCAAGGTGGTCATGTGACCCCTCAAGTGTGGGGCAGCTGACCTCCCAAGGGTGGGTCACGGGACCCCTCAAGGACGGGTCACGTGACCCCAAAAGGGTGGGTCACGAGACTCCTCAAGGGTGGGTCACGTGACCCCTCTGGGGTAGGTCACGTGACCCCTCGGGGGGGGGGTCACGTGACCCCTCCGGGGTGGGTCACGAGACCCCTCGGTGGTGGGTCACCTGACCCCTCGGGGGTGGGTCACGAGACCCCTCAGGGGTGGGTCAGGAGACACCTAAAGGGTGAGTCCCGTGACCCGAGGAAGGCTTGTGGTGGGGAGCCTGAGTGCGCACGCGCGGCCCACGTATAGGCCCGAAACCAGCCAGCCGCGGCTCGGAGAAAAGCCACCTCCTCGGGGCCTCCCCAGGTTCTTCCAATCCTCGAGCGTGACCCCTTTACGGATGGAAGAAATGGGGGATCTTCGCAGTGGTGGGTTCGGGCCAGAGGGGTCGGCGGGTTTGCCTCCAAGTACGCCAGGTGCCCGCACACCGGGCCCAGGTGTTTGTGCCCCGTGGAGGCAGAGGGCTGCTTATTGCTGGATGCAAGTGTCCTGCGGGGTCATGGAACGGCATGGGCACTCCCCTGGCCACACAGGGCGCCGGGCCCTTATAGAGTTCCATGGGAAATCCCCCGCCCATGCCCCCTGTACCCAAGTCTGTCCTTAGCACACTGTCTGTGCGGGCTGAAGGTGCTGCTAGGCAGTGTGGCCTGTGGGAAATCGTGCGGTCCTCTGAGTGGCAGGGAGGGCTTCTGTTTCCCCGAACAGGTGCGCAGGGACCCTGTAAAACTGCTGTGACCTCTCAAGGTGGTCATGTGACCCCTCAAGTGTGGGGCAGCTGACCTCCCAAGGGTGGGTCACGGGACCCCTCAAGGGTGGGTCACCAGACCCCTCAAGGACGGGTCACGTGACCCCAAAAGGGTGGGTCAGGAGACTCCTCAAGGGTGGGTCACGTGACCCCAAAAGGGTGGGTCCCGAGACTCCTCAAGGGTGGGTCACGTGACCCCTCAGGGGTGGGTCATGTGACACTCGGGGGTGGGTCACGTGACCCCTCAGGGGTGGGTCACGAGACCCCTCAGGGGTGGGTCACGTGACCCCTCAGGATTGGGTCACGTGACCCCTCGGGTGTGGGTCATGTGACCCCTCGAGGTGGGTCACGAGACCCCTCAGGGGTGGGTCACGTGACCCCTCAGGTTTGGGTCACGTGACCCCTCGGGGGTGGGTCATTTGACCCCTCGGGGGTGGGTCACGTGACCCCTCAGGGGTGGGTCAGGAGACACCTCAAGGGTGAGTCCCGTGACCCGAGGAAGGCTTGTGATGGGGAGCCTGAGTGCGCACGCGCGGCCCACGTATAGGCCCGAAACCAACCAGCCACGGCTCGGAGAAAAGCCACCTCCTCGGGGCCTCCCCAGGTTCTTCCAATCCTCGAGCGTGACCCCTTTACGGATGGAAGAAATGGGGGATCTTCGCAGTGGTGGGTTCGGGCCAGAGGGGTCGGCGGGTTTGCCTCCACGTACGCCAGGTGCCCGCACACCGGGCCCAGGTGTTTGTGCCCCGTGGAGGGAGAGGGCTGCTTATTGCTGGATGCAAGTGTCCTGCGGGGTCAAGGAACGGCATGGGCACTCCCCCGGCCACACAGGGCGCCGGGCCCTTATAGAGTTCCATGGGAAATCCCCCGCCCATGCCCCCTGTACCCAAGTCTGTCCTTAGCACACTGTCTGTGCGGGGCTGAAGGTGCTGCTAGGCAGTGTGGCCTGTGGGAAATCGTGCGGTCCTCTGAGTGGCAGGGAGGGCTTCTGTTTCCCCGAACAGGTGCGCAGGGACCCTGTAAAACTGCTGTGACCTCTCAAGGTGGTCATGTGACCCCTCAAGTGTGGGGCAGCTGACCTCCCAAGGGTGGGTCACGGGACCCGTCAAGGGTGGGTCACGAGACCCCTCAAGGACGGGTCACGTGACCCCAAAAGAGTGTGTCAGGAGACTCCTCAAGGGTGGGTCACGTGACCCCAAAAGGGTGGGTCACGAGACTCCTCAAGGGTGGGTCACGTGACACTCAGGGGTGGGTCATGTGACCCTCGGGGGGTGGGTCACGTGACCCCTCAGGGGTGGGTCACGAGACCCCTCAGGGGTGGGTCACGTGACCCCTCGGGGGTGGGTCACGTGACCCCTCGGGGGTGGGTCATGTGACCCCTCGAGGTGGGTCACGTGACCCCTCAGGGGTGGGTCACGAGACCCCTCAGGGGTGGGTCACGTGACCCCTCAGGTTTGGGTCACGTGACCCCTGGGGGTGGGTCATGTGACCCCTCATGGGTGGGTCACGTTACCCCTCAGGGGTGGGTCACGAGACCCCTCAGGGGTGGATCACGTGACCGCTCAGGGTTGGGTCACCAGACCCCTCAGGTGTGGGTCAGGAGACACCTAGAGGGTGAGTCCCGTGACCCGAGGAAGGCTTGTGGTGGGGAGCCTGAGTGCGCACGCGCGGCCCAAGTATAGGCCCGAAACCAGCCAGCCGCGGCTCGGAGAAAAGCCATCTCCTGGGGGCCTCCCCATGTCCCTCCACTCCTCAAGGAGGACCCCTTTACGGATCGAAGAAAAGGGGGATCTTCGCAGTGGTGGGTTCGGGCCAGAGGGGTCTGCGGGTTTGTCTGCACGTACGCCAGGTGCTCGCACAACCGGCCCAGGTGTTTGAGCCCCGTGGAGGCAGAGGGCTCCTTATTGCTGGATGATAGTGTCCTGCAGGGTTAAGGGAGGGCGTGGGCACTCCCAGGGCGACAGAGGGCACCTGGCCTTTAGAGAGTTCCCTGGAAAATTCCCCGCCCAGGCCCCTGGTCCACAAGTCTATCCTGCGCACAGTGTCTGTGGGAGGCTGGGAGTGCTTCTGGGCAGTGTTCCCCAGCGGAAATCGCGTGGTCCTCTAGGTGGCAGGGAGGGCTCCTGTGTCCACGGACAGGTGCCCAGGGACCCGGTGGAACTGCTGTGACCTCTAAAGGGTGGGTCAGGTGAGCCGAGGGAGGTGTGTGCTTGGGCGCCTGAGTGCGCATGCACGGCCCACATATAGGCCCGAAACGAGCCAGCCGCGGCTCGGAGAAAAGCCATCTCCTGGGGGCCTCCCCATGTTCTTCCACTCCTCAAGCGTGACCCCTTTACGGATGGAAGAAAAGGGGGATCTTCGCAGTGGTGGGTTCGGGCCAGAGGGGTCGGCGGGTTTGCCTCCACGTACGCCAGGTGCCCGCACACCGGGCCCAGGTGTTTGTGCCCCGTGGAGGCAGAGGGCTGCTTATTGCTGGATGCAAGTGTCCTGCGGGGTCAAGGAACGGCATGGGCACTGCCCCGGCCACACAGGGCGCCGGGCCCTTAGAGAGTTCCATGGGAAATCCCCCGCCCATGAGCCCGGTACCCAAGTCTGTCCTTAGCACACTGTCTGTGCGGGGCTGAAGGTGCTGCTAGGCAGTGTGGCCTGTGGGAAATCGTGCAGTCCTCTGAGTGGCAGGGAGGGCTTCTGTTTCCCCGAACAGGTGCGGAGGGACCCTGTAAAACTGCTGTGACCTCTCAAGGTGGTCATCTGACCCCTCAAGTGTGGGGCAGCTGACCTCCCAAGGGTGGGTCACGGGACCCCTCAAGGACGGGTCACGTGACCCCAAAAGGGTGGGTCACGAGACTCCTCAAGGGTGGGTCACGAGACCCCTCAGGGGTGGGTCACGTGACCCCTCTGGGGTGGGTCATTTGACCCCTCGGGGGTGGGTCACGTGACCCCTCAGGGGTGGGTCAGGAGACACCTCAAGGGTGAGTCCCGTGACCCGAGGAAGGCTTGTGATGGGGAGCCTGAGTGCGCACGCGCGGCCCACGTATAGGCCCGAAACCAGCCAGCCGCGGCTCGGAGAAAAGCCACCTCCTCGGGGCCTCCCCAGGTTCTTCCAATCCTCGAGCGTGACCCCTTTACGGATGGAAGAAATGGGGGATCTTCGCAGTGGTGGGTTCGGGCCAGAGGGGTCGGCGGGTTTGCCTCCACGTACGCCAGGTGCCCGCACACCGGGCCCAGGTGTTTGTGCCCCGTGGAGGCAGAGGGCTGCTTATTGCTGGATGCAAGTGTCCTGCGGGGTCAAGGAACGGCATGGGCACTCCCCCGGCCACACAGGGCGCCGGGCCCTTATAGAGTTCCATGGGAAATCCCCCGCCCATGCCCCCTGTACCCAAGTCTGTCCTTAGCACACTGTCTGTGCGGGGCTGAAGGTGCTGCTAGGCAGTGTGGCCTGTGGGAAATCGTGCGGTCCTCTGAGTGGCAGGGAGGGCTTCTGTTTCCCCGAACAGGTGCGCAGGGACCCTGTAAAACTGCTGTGACCTCTCAAGGTGGTCATGTGACCCCTCAAGTGTGGGGCAGCTGACCTCCCAAGGGTGGGTCACGGGACCCCTCAAGGGTGGGTCACGAGACCCCTCAAGGACGGGTCACGTGACCCCAAAAGAGTGTGTCAGGAGACTCCTCAAGGGTGGGTCACGTGACCCCAAAAGGGTGGGTCAGGAGACTCCTCAAGGGTGGGTCACGTGACCCCTCGGGGGTGGGTCACGTGACCCCAAAAGGGTGGGTCACGTGACCCCTCAGGGGTGAGTCACGTGACCCCTCAGGGTTGGGTCACCAGACCCCTCAGGGGTGGGTCAGGAGACACCTAGAGGGTGAGTCCCGTGACCCGAGGAAGGCTTGTGGTGGGGAGCCTGAGTGCGCACGCGCGGCCCAAGTATAGGCCCGAAACCAGCCAGCCCCGGCTCGGAGAAAAGCCATCTCCTGGGGGCCTCCCCATGTTCCTCCTCTCCTCAAGGAGGACCCCTTTACGGATGGAAGAAAAGGGGGATCTTCGCAGTGGTGGGTTCGGGCCAGAGGGGTCTGCGGTTTTGCCTGCACGTACGCCAGGTGCTCGCACAACGGGCCCAGGTGTTTGTGCCCCGTGGAGGCAGAGGGCTGCTTATTGCTGGATGCAAGTGTCCTGCGGGGTCAAGGAACGGCATGGGCACTCCCCCCGCCACACAGGGCGCCGGGCCCTTAGAGAGTTCCATGGGAAATCCCCCGCCCATGCCCCCGGTACCCAAGTCTGTCCTTAGCACACTGTCTGTGCGGGGCTGAAGGTGCTGCTAGGCAGTGTGGCCTGTGGGAAATGGTGCGGTCCTCTGAGTGGCAGGGAGGGCTTCTGTTTCCCCGAACAGGTGCGCAGGGACCCTGTAAAACTGCTGTGACCTCTCAAGGTGGTCATGTGACCCCTCAAGTGTGGGGCTGCTGACCTCCCAAGGGTGCGTCACGGGACCCCTCAAGGACGGGTCACGTGACCCCAAAAGGCTGGGTCAGGAGACTCCTCAAGGGTGGGTCACGTGACCCCTCGGGGGTGGGTCACGTGACCCCAAAAGGGTGGGTCACGTGACCCCTCAGGAGTGGGTCACGAGACCCCTCAGGGGTGAGTCACGTGACCCCTCAGGGGTGGGTCACGAGACCCCTCAGGGGTGGGTCAGGAGACACCTCAAGGGTGAGTCCCGTGACCCGAGGAAGGCTTGTGGTGGGGAGCCTGAGTGCGCACGCGCGGCCCACGTATAGGCCCGAAACCAGCCAGCCGCGGCTCGGAGAAAAGCCACCTCCTCGGGGCCTCCCCAGGTTCTTCCAATCCTCGAGCGTGACCCCTTTACGGATGGAAGAAATGGGGGATCTTCGCAGTGGTGGGTTCGGGCCAGAGGGGTCGGCGGGTTTGCCTCCAAGTACGCCAGGTGCCCGCACACCGGGCCCAGGTGTTTGTGCCCCGTGGAGGCAGAGGGCTGCTTATTGCTGGATGCAAGTGTCCTGCGGGGTCAAGGAACGGCATGGGCACTCCCCCGGCCACACAGGGCGCCGGGCCCTTAGAGAGTTCCATGGGAAATCCCCCGCCCATGCCCCCGGTACCCAAGTCTGTCCTTAGCACACTGTCTGTGCGGGGCTGAAGGTGCTGCTAGGCAGTGTGGCCTGTGGGAAATCGTGCGGTCCTCTGAGTGGCAGGGAGGGCTTCTGTTTCCCCGAACAGGTGCGCAGGGACCCTGTAAAACTGCTGTGACCTCTCAAGGTGGTCATGTGACCCCTCAAGTGTGGGGCAGCTGACCTCCCAAGGGTGGGTCACGGGACCCCTCAAGGGTGGGTCACGGGACCCCTCAAGGACGGGTCACGTGACCCCAAAAGGGTGGGTCAGGAGACTCCTCAAGGGTGGGTCACGTGACCCCTCAGGGGTGGGTCATGTGACCCTCGGGGGTGGGTCACGTGACCCCTCAGGGGTGGGTCACGAGACCCCTCAGGGGTGGGTCACGTGACCCCTCAGGGTTGGGTCACGTGACCCCTCGGGTGTGGGTCATGTGACCCCTCGAGGTGGGTCACGTGACCCCTCAGGGGTGGGTCACGAGACCCCTCAGGGGTGGGTCACGTGACCCCTCAGGTTTGGGTCACGTGACCCATCGGGGGTGGGTCATGTGACCCCTCGTGGGTGGGTCACGTGACCCCTCAGGGGTGGGTCGCGAGACCCCTCAGGGGTGGGTCACGTGACCGCTCAGGGTTGGGTCACCAGACCCCTCAGGTGTGGGTCAGGAGACACCTAGAGGGTGAGTCCCGTGACCCGAGGAAGGCTTGTGGTGGGGAGCCTGAGTGCGCACGCGCGGCCCAAGTATAGGCCCGAAACCAGCCAGCCGCGGCTCGGAGAAAAGCCATCTCCTGGGGGCCTCCCCATGTCCCTCCACTCCTCAAGGAGGACCCCTTTACAGATCGAAGAAAAGGGGGATCTTCGCAGTGTTGGGTTCGGGCCAGAGGGGTCTGCGGGTTTGCCTGCACGTACGCCAGGTGCTCGCACAACCGGCCCAGGTGTTTGAGCCCCGTGGAGGCAGAGGGCTCCTTATTGCTGGATGATAGTGTCCTGCAGGGTTAAGGGAGGGCGTGGGCACTCCCAGGGCGACAGAGGGCACCTGGCCTTTAGAGAGTTCCCTGGAAAATTCCCCGCCCAGGCCCCTGGTCCACAAGTCTATCCTGCGCACAGTGTCTGTGGGAGGCTGGGAGTGCTTCTGGGCAGTGTTCCCCAGCGGAAATCGCGTGGTCCTCTAGGTGGCAGGGAGGGCTCCTGTGTCCACGGACAGGTGCCCAGGGACCCGGTGGAACTGCTGTGACCTCTAAAGGGTGGGTCAGGTGAGCCGAGGGAGGTGTGTGCTTGGGCGCCTGAGTGCGCATGCGCGGCCCACGTATAGGCCCGAAACGAGCCAGCCGCGGCTCGGAGAAAAGCCATCTCCTGGGGGCCTCCCCATGTTCTTCCACTCCTCAAGCGTGACCCCTTTACGGATGGAAGAAAAGGGGGATCTTCGCAGTGGTGGGTTCGGGCCAGAGGGGTCGGCGGGTTTGCCTCCACGTACGCCAGGTGCCCGCACACCGGGCCCAGGTGTTTGTGCCCCGTGGAGGCAGAGGGCTGCTTATTGCTGGATGCAAGTGTCCTGCGGGGTCAAGGAACGGCATGGGCACTCCCCCCCGCCACACAGGGCGCCGGGCCCTTAGAGAGTTCCATGGGAAATCCCCCGCCCATGCCCCCGGTACCCAAGTCTGTCCTTAGCACACTGTCTGTGCGGGGCTGAAGGTGCTGCTAGGCAGTGTGGCCTGTGGGAAATCGTGCGGTCCTCTGAGTGGCAGGGAGGGCTTCTGTTTCCCCGAACAGGTGCGCAGGGACCCTGTAAAACTGCTGTGACCTCTCAAGGTGGTCATGTGACCCCTCAAGTGTGGGGCTGCTGACCTCCCAAGGGTGCGTCACGGGACCCCTCAAGGACGGGTCACGTGACCCCAAAAGGCTGGGTCACGAGACTCCTCAAGGGTGGGTCACGTGACCCCTCGGGGGTGGGTCACGTGACCCCAAAAGGGTGGGTCACGTGACCCCTCAGGGGTGGGTCACCAGACCCCTCAGGGGTGGGTCACGTGACCCCTCAGGGTTGGGTCACGTGACGCCTCGAGGTTGGGTCATGTGAACCCTCGGGGGTGGGTCACGTGACCCCTCAGGGGTGGGTCACGAGACCCCTCAGGGGTGGGTCACGTGACCCCTCAGCTTTGGGTCACGTGACCCCTCGGGGGTGGGTCATGTGACCCCTCGGGGGTGGGTCACGTGACCCCTCAGGGGTGGGTCACGAGACCCCTCAGGGGTGGGTCACGTGACCCCTCAGGGTTGGGTCACGAGACCCCTCAGGGGTGGGTCAGGAGACACCTAGAGGGTGAGTCCCGTGACCCGAGGAAGGCTTGTGGTGGGGAGCCTGAGTGCGCACGCGCAGCCCAAGTATAGGCCCGAAACCAGCCAGCCGCGGCTCGGAGAAAAGCCATCTCCTGGGGGCCTCCCCATGTTCCTCCTCTCCTCAAGGAGGACCCCTTTACGGATGGAAGAAACGGGGGAACTTCGCAGTGGTGGGTTCGGGCCAGAGGGGTCTGCGGGTTTGCCTGCACGTACGCCAGGTGCTCGAACAACGGGCTCAGGTGTTTGAGCCCCGTGGAGGCAGAGGGCTCCTTATTGCTGGATGATAGTGTTCTGCAGGGTTAAGGGAGGGCGTGGGCACTCCCAGGGCGACAGAGGGCACCTGGCCTTTAGAGAGTTCCCTGGAAAATTCCCCGCCCAGGCCCCTGGTCCACAAGTCTATCCTGCGCACAGTGTCTGTGGGAGGCTGGGAGTGCTTCTGGGCAGTGTACCCCAGCGGAAATCGCGTGGTCCTCTAGGTGGCAGGGAGGGCTCCTGTGTCCACGGACAGGTGCCCAGGGACCCGGTGGAACTGCTGTGACCTCTAAAGGGTGGGTCAGGTGAGCCGAAGGAGGTGTGTGCTTGGGCGCCTGAGTGCGCATGCGCGGCCCACGTATAGGCCCGAAACGAGCCAGCCGCGGCTCGGAGAAAAGCCATCTCCTGGGGGCCTCCCCATGTTCTTCCACTCCTCAAGCGTGACCCCTTTACGGATGGAAGAAAAGGGGGATCTTCGCAGTGGTGGGTTCTGGCCAGAGGGGTCGGCGGGTTTGCCTCCACGTACGCCAGGTGCCCGCACACCGGGCCCAGGTGTTTGTGCCCCGTGGAGGCAGAGGGCTGCTTATTGCTGGATGCAAGTGTCCTGCGGGGTCAAGGAACGGCATGGGCACTCCCCCCCGCCACACAGGGCGCCGGGCCCTTAGAGAGTTCCATGGGAAATCCCCCGCCCATGCCCCCGGTACCCAAGTCTGTCCTTAGCACACTGTCTGTGCGGGGCTGAAGGTGCTGCTAGGCAGTGTGGCCTGTGGGAAATCGTGCGGTCCTCTGAGTGGCAGGGAGGGCTTCTGTTTCCCCGAACAGGTGCGCAGGGACCCTGTAAAACTGCTGTGACCTCTCAAGGTGGTCATGTGACCCCTCAAGTGTGGGGCTGCTGACCTCCCAAGGGTGCGTCACGGGACCCCTCAAGGACGGGTCACGTGACCCCAAAAGGCTGGGTCAGGAGACTCCTCAAGGGTGGGTCACGTGACCCCTCGGGGGTGGGTCACGTGACCCCAAAAGGGTGGGTCACGTGACCCCTCAGGAGTGGGTCACGAGACCCCTCAGGGGTGAGTCACGTGACCCCTCAGGGGTGGGTCACGAGACCCCTCAGGGGTGGGTCAGGAGACACCTCAAGGGTGAGTCCCGTGACCCGAGGAAGGCTTGTGGTGGGGAGCCTGAGTGCGCACGCGCGGCCCACGTATAGGCCCGAAACCAGCCAGCCGCGGCTCGGAGAAAAGCCACCTCCTCGGGGCCTCCCCAGGTTCTTCCAATCCTCGAGCGTGACCCCTTTACGGATGGAAGAAATGGGGGATCTTCGCAGTGGTGGGTTCGGGCCAGAGGGGTCGGCGGGTTTGCCTCCAAGTACGCCAGGTGCCCGCACACCGGGCCCAGGTGTTTGTGCCCCGTGGAGGCAGAGGGCTGCTTATTGCTGGATGCAAGTGTCCTGCGGGGTCAAGGAACGGCATGGGCACTCCCCCGGCCACACAGGGCGCCGGGCCCTTAGAGAGTTCCATGGGAAATCCCCCGCCCATGCCCCCGGTACCCAAGTCTGTCCTTAGCACACTGTCTGTGCGGGGCTGAAGGTGCTGCTAGGCAGTGTGGCCTGTGGGAAATCGTGCGGTCCTCTGAGTGGCAGGGAGGGCTTCTGTTTCCCCGAACAGGTGCGCAGGGACCCTGTAAAACTGCTGTGACCTCTCAAGGTGGTCATGTGACCCCTCAAGTGTGGGGCAGCTGACCTCCCAAGGGTGGGTCACGGGACCCCTCAAGGGTGGGTCACGAGACCCCTCAAGGACGGGTCACGTGACCCCAAAAGGGTGGGTCAGGAGACTCCTCAAGGGTGGGTCACGTGACCCCTCAGGGGTGGGTCATGTGACCCTCGGGGGTGGGTCACGTGACCCCTCAGGGGTGGGTCACGAGACCCCTCAGGGGTGGGTCACGTGACCCCTCAGGGTTGGGTCACGTGACCCCTCGGGTGTGGGTCATGTGACCCCTCGAGGTGGGTCACGTGACCCCTCAGGGGTGGGTCACGAGACCCCTCAGGGGTGGGTCACGTGACCCCTCAGGTTTGGGTCACGTGACCCCTCGGGGGTGGGTCATGTGACCCCTCGTGGGTGGGTCACGTGACCCCTCAGGGGTGGGTCGCGAGACCCCTCAGGGGTGGGTCACGTGACCGCTCAGGGTTGGGTCACCAGACCCCTCAGGTGTGGGTCAGGAGACACCTAGAGGGTGAGTCCCGTGACCCGAGGAAGGCTTGTGGTGGGGAGCCTGAGTGCGCACGCGCGGCCCAAGTATAGGCCCGAAACCAGCCAGCCGCGGCTCGGAGAAAAGCCATCTCCTGGGGGCCTCCCCATGTCCCTCCACTCCTCAAGGAGGACCCCTTTACAGATCGAAGAAAAGGGGGATCTTCGCAGTGTTGGGTTCGGGCCAGAGGGGTCTGCGGGTTTGCCTGCACGTACGCCAGGTGCTCGCACAACCGGCCCAGGTGTTTGAGCCCCGTGGAGGCAGAGGGCTCCTTATTGCTGGATGATAGTGTCCTGCAGGGTTAAGGGAGGGCGTGGGCACTCCCAGGGCGACAGAGGGCACCTGGCCTTTAGAGAGTTCCCTGGAAAATTCCCCGCCCAGGCCCCTGGTCCACAAGTCTATCCTGCGCACAGTGTCTGTGGGAGGCTGGGAGTGCTTCTGGGCAGTGTTCCCCAGCGGAAATCGCGTGGTCCTCTAGGTGGCAGGGAGGGCTCCTGTGTCCACGGACAGGTGCCCAGGGACCCGGTGGAACTGCTGTGACCTCTAAAGGGTGGGTCAGGTGAGCCGAGGGAGGTGTGTGCTTGGGCGCCTGAGTGCGCATGCGCGGCCCACGTATAGGCCCGAAACGAGCCAGCCGCGGCTCGGAGAAAAGCCATCTCCTGGGGGCCTCCCCATGTTCTTCCACTCCTCAAGCGTGACCCCTTTACGGATGGAAGAAAAGGGGGATCTTCGCAGTGGTGGGTTCGGGCCAGAGGGGTCGGCGGGTTTGCCTCCACGTACGCCAGGTGCCCGCACACCGGGCCCAGGTGTTTGTGCCCCGTGGAGGCAGAGGGCTGCTTATTGCTGGATGCAAGTGTCCTGCGGGGTCAAGGAACGGCATGGGCACTCCCCCCCGCCACACAGGGCGCCGGGCCCTTAGAGAGTTCCATGGGAAATCCCCCGCCCATGCCCCCGGTACCCAAGTCTGTCCTTAGCACACTGTCTGTGCGGGGCTGAAGGTGCTGCTAGGCAGTGTGGCCTGTGGGAAATCGTGCGGTCCTCTGAGTGGCAGGGAGGGCTTCTGTTTCCCCGAACAGGTGCGCAGGGACCCTGTAAAACTGCTGTGACCTCTCAAGGTGGTCATGTGACCCCTCAAGTGTGGGGCTGCTGACCTCCCAAGGGTGCGTCACGGGACCCCTCAAGGACGGGTCACGTGACCCCAAAAGGCTGGGTCACGAGACTCCTCAAGGGTGGGTCACGTGACCCCTCGGGGGTGGGTCACGTGACCCCAAAAGGGTGGGTCACGTGACCCCTCAGGGGTGGGTCACCAGACCCCTCAGGGGTGGGTCACGTGACCCCTCAGGGTTGGGTCACGTGACGCCTCGAGGTTGGGTCATGTGAACCCTCGGGGGTGGGTCACGTGACCCCTCAGGGGTGGGTCACGAGACCCCTCAGGGGTGGGTCACGTGACCCCTCAGCTTTGGGTCACGTGACCCCTCGGGGGTGGGTCATGTGACCCCTCGGGGGTGGGTCACGTGACCCCTCAGGGGTGGGTCACGAGACCCCTCAGGGGTGGGTCACGTGACCCCTCAGGGTTGGGTCACGAGACCCCTCAGGGGTGGGTCAGGAGACACCTAGAGGGTGAGTCCCGTGACCCGAGGAAGGCTTGTGGTGGGGAGCCTGAGTGCGCACGCGCAGCCCAAGTATAGGCCCGAAACCAGCCAGCCGCGGCTCGGAGAAAAGCCATCTCCTGGGGGCCTCCCCATGTTCCTCCTCTCCTCAAGGAGGACCCCTTTACGGATGGAAGAAACGGGGGAACTTCGCAGTGGTGGGTTCGGGCCAGAGGGGTCTGCGGGTTTGCCTGCACGTACGCCAGGTGCTCGAACAACGGGCTCAGGTGTTTGAGCCCCGTGGAGGCAGAGGGCTCCTTATTGCTGGATGATAGTGTTCTGCAGGGTTAAGGGAGGGCGTGGGCACTCCCAGGGCGACAGAGGGCACCTGGCCTTTAGAGAGTTCCCTGGAAAATTCCCCGCCCAGGCCCCTGGTCCACAAGTCTATCCTGCGCACAGTGTCTGTGGGAGGCTGGGAGTGCTTCTGGGCAGTGTACCCCAGCGGAAATCGCGTGGTCCTCTAGGTGGCAGGGAGGGCTCCTGTGTCCACGGACAGGTGCCCAGGGACCCGGTGGAACTGCTGTGACCTCTAAAGGGTGGGTCAGGTGAGCCGAAGGAGGTGTGTGCTTGGGCGCCTGAGTGCGCATGCGCGGCCCACGTATAGGCCCGAAACGAGCCAGCCGCGGCTCGGAGAAAAGCCATCTCCTGGGGGCCTCCCCATGTTCTTCCACTCCTCAAGCGTGACCCCTTTACGGATGGAAGAAAAGGGGGATCTTCGCAGTGGTGGGTTCTGGCCAGAGGGGTCGGCGGGTTTGCCTCCACGTACGCCAGGTGCCCGCACACCGGGCCCAGGTGTTTGTGCCCCGTGGAGGCAGAGGGCTGCTTATTGCTGGATGCAAGTGTCCTGCGGGGTCAAGGAACGGCATGGGCACTCCCCCCCGCCACACAGGGCGCCGGGCCCTTAGAGAGTTCCATGGGAAATCCCCCGCCCATGCCCCCGGTACCCAAGTCTGTCCTTAGCACACTGTCTGTGCGGGGCTGAAGGTGCTGCTAGGCAGTGTGGCCTGTGGGAAATCGTGCGGTCCTCTGAGTGGCAGGGAGGGCTTCTGTTTCCCCGAACAGGTGCGCAGGGACCCTGTAAAACTGCTGTGACCTCTCAAGGTGGTCATGTGACCCCTCAAGTGTGGGGCTGCTGACCTCCCAAGGGTGCGTCACGGGACCCCTCAAGGACGGGTCACGTGACCCCAAAAGGCTGGGTCACGAGACTCCTCAAGGGTGGGTCACGTGACCCCTCGGGGGTGGGTCACGTGACCCCAAAAGGGTGGGTCACGTGACCCCTCAGGGGCGAGTCACGTGACCCCTCAGGGTTGGGTCACCAGACCCCTCAGGGGTGGGTCAGGAGACACCTAGAGGGTGAGTCCCGTGACCCGAGGAAGGCTTGTGGTGGGGAGCCTGAGTGCGCACGCGCGGCCCAAGTATAGGCCCGAAACCAGCCAGCCCCGGTTCGGAGAAAAGCCATCTCCTGGGGGCCGCCCCATGTTCCTCCTCTCCTCAAGGAGGACCCCTTTACGGATGGAAGAAAAGGGGGATCTTCGCAGTGGTGGGTTCGGGCCAGAGGGGTCTGCGGTTTTGCCTGCACGTACGCCAGGTGCTCGCACAACGGGCCCAGGTGTTTGAGCCCCGTGGAGGCAGAGGGCTCCTTATTGCTGGATGATAGTGTTCTGCAGGGTTAAGGGAGGGCGTGGGCACTCCCAGGGCGACAGAGGGCACCTGGCCTTTAGAGAGTTCCATGGAAAATTCCCCGCCCAGGCCCCTGGTCCACAAGTCTATCCTGCGCACAGTGTCTGTGGGAGGCTGGGAGTGCTTCTGGGCAGTGTTCCCCAGCGGAAATCGCGTGGTCCTCTAGGTGGCAGGGAGGGCTCCTGTGTCCACGGACAGGTGCCCAGGGACCCGGTGGAAATGCTGTGACCTCTAAAGGGTGGGTCAGGTGAGCCGAGGGAGGTGTGTGCTTGGGCGCCTGAGTGCGCATGCGCGGCCCACGTATAGGCCCGAAACGAGCCAGCCGCGGCTCGGAGAAAAGCCATCTCCTGGGGGCCTCCCCATGTTCTTCCACTCCTCAAGCGTGACCCCTTTACGGATGGAAGAAAAGGGGGATCTTCGCAGTGGTGGGTTCGGGCCAGAGGGGTCGGCGGGTTTGCCTCCACGTACGCCAGGTGCCCGCACACCGGGCCCAGGTGTTTGTGCCCCGTGGAGGCAGAGGGCTGCTTATTGCTGGATGCAAGTGTCCTGCGGGGTCAAGGAACGGCATGGGCACTGCCCCGGCCACACAGGGCGCCGGGCCCTTAGAGAGTTCCATGGGAAATCCCCCGCCCATGAGCCCGGTACCCAAGTCTGTCCTTAGCACACTGTCTGTGCGGGGCTGAAGGTGCTGCTAGGCAGTGTGGCCTGTGGGAAATCGTGCGGTCCTCTGAGTGGCAGGGAGGGCTTCTGTTTCCCCGAACAGGTGCGCAGGGACCCTGTAAAACTGCTGTGACCTCTCAAGGTGGTCATGTGACCCCTCAAGTGTGGGGCAGCTGACCTCCCAAGGGTGGGTCACGGGACCCCTCAAGGACGGGTCACGTGACCCCAAAAGGGTGGGTCACGAGACTCCTCAAGGGTGGGTCACGTGACCCCTCTGGGGTAGGTCACGTGACCCCTCGGGGGGGGGTCACGTGACCCCTCGGGGGTGGGTCACGAGACCCCTCAGGGGTGGGTCACCTGACCCCTCGGGGGTGGGTCACGAGACCCCTCAGGGGTGGGTCAGGAGACACCTCAAGGGTGAGTCCCGTGACCCGAGGAAGGCTTGTGGTGGGGAGCCTGAGTGCGCACGCGCGGCCCACGTATAGGCCCGAAACGAGCCAGCCGCGGCTCGGAGAAAAGCCATCTCCTGGGGGCCTCCCCATGTTCTTCCACTCCTCGAGCGTGACCCCTTTACGGATGGAAGAAAAGGGGGATCTTCGCAGTGGTGGGTTCTGGCCAGAGGGGTGGGCGGGTTTGCCTCCACGTACGCCAGGTGCCCGCACACCGGGCCCAGGTGTTTGTGCCCCGTGGAGGCAGAGGGCTGCTTATTGCTGGATGCAAGTGTCCTGCGGGGTCAAGGAACGGCATGGGCACTCCCCCCCGCCACACAGGGCGCCGGGCCCTTAGAGAGTTCCATGGGAAATCCCCCGCCCATGCCCCCGGTACCCAAGTCTGTCCTTAGCACACTGTCTGTGCGGGGCTGAAGGTGCTGCTAGGCAGTGTGGCCTGTGGGAAATCGTGCGGTCCTCTGAGTGGCAGGGAGGGCTTCTGTTTCCCCGAACAGGTGCGCAGGGACCCTGTAAAACTGCTGTGACCTCTCAAGGTGGTCATGTGACCCCTCAAGTGTGGGGCTGCTGACCTCCCAAGGGTGCGTCACGGGACCCCTCAAGGACGGGTCACGTGACCCCAAAAGGCTGGGTCACGAGACTCCTCAAGGGTGGGTCACGTGACCCCTCGGGGGTGGGTCACGTGACCCCAAAAGGGTGGGTCACGTGACCCCTCAGGGGTGAGTCACGTGACCCCTCAGGGTTGGGTCACCAGACCCCTCAGGGGTGGGTCAGGAGACACCTAGAGGGTGAGTCCCGTGACCCGAGGAAGGCTTGTGGTGGGGAGCCTGAGTGCGCACGCGCGGCCCAAGTATAGGCCCGAAACCAGCCAGCCCCGGTTCGGAGAAAAGCCATCTCCTGGGGGCCGCCCCATGTTCCTCCTCTCCTCAAGGAGGACCCCTTTACGGATGGAAGAAAAGGGGGATCTTCGCAGTGGTGGGTTCGGGCCAGAGGGGTCTGCGGTTTTGCCTGCACGTACGCCAGGTGCTCGCACAACGGGCCCAGGTGTTTGAGCCCCGTGGAGGCAGAGGGCTCCTTATTGCTGGATGATAGTGTTCTGCAGGGTTAAGGGAGGGCGTGGGCACTCCCAGGGCGACAGAGGGCACCTGGCCTTTAGAGAGTTCCATGGAAAATTCCCCGCCCAGGCCCCTGGTCCACAAGTCTATCCTGCGCACAGTGTCTGTGGGAGGCTGGGAGTGCTTCTGGGCAGTGTTCCCCAGCGGAAATGGCGTGGTCCTCTAGGTGGCAGGGAGGGCTCCTGTGTCCACGGACAGGTGCCCAGGGACCCGGTGGAAATGCTGTGACCTCTAAAGGGTGGGTCAGGTGAGCCGAGGGAGGTGTGTGCTTGGGCGCCTGAGTGCGCATGCGCGGCCCACGTATAGGCCCGAAACGAGCCAGCCGCGGCTCGGAGAAAAGCCATCTCCTGGGGGCCTCCCCATGTTCTTCCACTCCTCAAGCGTGACCCCTTTACGGATGGAAGAAAAGGGGGATCTTCGCAGTGGTGGGTTCGGGCCAGAGGGGTCGGCGGGTTTGCCTCCACGTACGCCAGGTGTCCGCACACCGGGCCCAGGTGTTTGTGCCCCGTGGAGGCAGAGGGCTGCTTATTGCTGGATGCAAGTGTCCTGCGGGGTCAAGGAACGGCATGGGCACCCCCCGGCTACACAGGGCGCCGGGCCCTTATAGAGTTCCATGGGAAATCCCCCGCCCATGCCCCCTGTACCCAAGTCTGTCCTTAGCACACTGTCTGTGCGGGGCTGAAGGTGCTGCTAGGCAGTGTGGCCTGTGGGAAATCGTGCGGTCCTCTGAGTGGCAGGGAGGGCTTCTGTTTCCCCGAACAGGTGAGCAGGGACCCTGTAAAACTGCTGTGACCTCTCAAGGTGGTCATGTGACCCCTCAAGTGTGGGGCAGCTGACCTCCCAAGGGTGGGTCACGGGACCCCTCAAGGGTGGGTCACCAGACCCCTCAAGGACGGGTCACGTGACCCCAAAAGGGTGGGTCAGGAGACTCCTCAAGGGTGGGTCACGTGACCCCAAAAGGGTGGGTCACGAGACTCCTCAAGGGTGGGTCACGTGACCCCTCAGGGGTGGGTCATGTGACCCTCGGGGGTGGGTCACGTGACCCCTCAGGGGTGGGTCACGAGACCCCTCAGGGGTGGGTCACGTGACCCCTCAGGGTTGGGTCACGTGACCCCTCGGGGGTGGGTCATGTGACCCCTCGAGGTGGGTCACGTGACCCCTCAGGGGTGGGTCACGAGACCCCTCAGGGGTGGGTCACGTGACCCCTCAGGTTTGGGTCACGTGACCCCTCGGGGGTGGGTCATGTGACCCCTCGTGGGTGGGTCACGTGACCCCTCAGGGGTGGGTCACGAGACCCCTCAGGGGTGGGTCACGTGACCGCTCAGGGTTGGGTCACCAGACCCCTCAGGTGTGGGTCAGGAGACACCTAGAGGGTGAGTCCCGTGACCCGAGGAAGGCTTGTGGTGGGGAGCCTGAGTGCGCACGCGCGGCCCAAGTATAGGCCCGAAACCAGCCAGCCCCGGCTCGGAGAAAAGCCATCTCCTGGGGGCCTCCCCATGTTCCTCCTCTCCTCAAGGAGGACCCCTTTACGGATGGAAGAAAAGGGGGATCTTCGCAGTGGTGGGTTCGGGCCAGAGGGGTCTGCGGGTTTTGCCTGCACGTACGCCAGGTGCTCGCACAACGGGCCCAGGTGTTTGAGCCCCGTGGAGGCAGAGGGCTCCTTATTGCTGGATGATAGTGTTCTGCAGGGTTAAGGGAGGGCGTGGGCACTCCCAGGGCGACAGAGGGCACCTGGCCTTTAGAGAGTTCCCTGGAAAATTCCCCGCCCAGGCCCCTGGTCCACAAGTCTATCCTGCGCACAGTGTCTGTGGGAGGCTGGGAGTGCTTCTGGGCAGTGTTCCCCAGCGGAAATCGCGTGGTCCTCTAGGTGGCAGGGAGGGCTCCTGTGTCCACGGACAGGTGCCCAGGGACCCGGTGGAACTGCTGTGACCTCTAAAGGGTGGGTCAGGTGAGCCGAGGGAGGTGTGTGCTTGGGCGCCTGAGTGCGCATGCGCGGCCCACGTATAGGCCCGAAACGAGCCAGCCGCGGCTCGGAGAAAAGCCATCTCCTGGGGGCCTCCCCATGTTCTTCCACTCCTCAAGCGTGACCCCTTTACGGATGGAAGAAAAGGGGGATCTTCGCAGTGGTGGGTTCGGGCCAGAGGGGTCGGCGGGTTTGCCTCCACGTACGCCAGGTGCCCGCACACCGGGCCCAGGTGTTTGTGCCCCGTGGAGGCAGAGGGCTGCTTATTGCTGGATGCAAGTGTCCTGCGGGGTCAAGGAACGGCATGGGCACTGCCCCGGCCACACAGGGCGCCGGGCCTTTGGAGAGTTCCATGGGAAATCCCCCGCCCATGCCCCCGGTACCCAAGTCTGTCCTTAGCACACTGTCTGTGCGGGGCTGAAGGTGCTGCTAGGCAGTGTGGCCTGTGGGAAATCGTGCGGTCCTCTGAGTGGCAGGGAGGGCTTCTGTTTCCCCGAACAGGTGCGCAGGGACCCTGTAAAACTGCTGTGACCTCTCAAGGGGGTCATGTGACCCCTCAAGTGTGGGGCAGCTGACCTCCCAAGGGTGGGTCACGGGACCCCTCAAGGACGGGTCACGTGACCCCAAAAGGGTGGGTCACGAGACTCCTCAAGGGTGGGTCACGTGACCCCTCAGGGGTGGGTCACGTGACCCCAAAATGGTGGGTCACGTGACCCCTCAGGTTTGGGTCACGTGACCCCTTGGGGGTGGGTCATGTGACCCCTCGGGGGTGGGTCACGTGACCCCTCAGGTGTGGGTCACGAGACCCCTCAGGGGTGGGTCACGTGACCCCTCAGGTTTGGGTCACGTGACCCCTCGGGGGTAGGTCATGTGACCCCTCGGGGGTGGGTCACGTGACCCCTCAGGGGTGGGTCACGAGACCCCTCAGGGGTGGGTCACGTGACCCCTCAGGGTTGGGTCACGAGACCCCTCAGGGGTGGGTCAGGAGACACCTAGCGGGTGAGTCCCGTGACCCGAGAAAGGCTTGTGGTGGGGAGCCTGAGTGCGCACGCGCGGCCCAAGTATAGGCCCGAAACCAGCCAGCCGCGGCTCGGAGAAAAGCCATCTCCTGGGGGCCTCCCCATGTTCCTCCTCTCCTCAACGAGGACCCCTTTACGGATGGAAGAAAAGGGGGATCTTCGCAGTGGTGGGTTCGGGCCAGAGGGGTCTGCGGGTTTGCCTGCACGTACGCCAGGTGCTCGCACAACGGGCCCAGGTGTTTGAGCCCCGTGGAGGCAGAGGGCTCCTTATTGCTGGATGATAGTGTTCTGCAGGGTTAAGGGAGGGCGTGGGCACTCCCAGGGCGACAGAGGGCACCTGGCCTTTAGAGAGTTCCCTGGAAAATTCCCCGCCCAGGCCCCTGGTCCACAAGTCTATCCTGCGCACAGTGTCTGTGGGAGGCTGGGAGTGCTTCTGGGCAGTGTACCCCAGCGGAAATCGCGTGGTCCTCTATGTGGCAGGGAGGGCTCCTGTGTCCACGGACAGGTGCCCAGGGACCCGGTGGAACTGCTGTGACCTCTAAAGGGTGGGTCAGGTGAGCCGAGGGAGGTGTGTGCTTGGGCGCCTGAGTGCGCATGCGCGGCCCACGTATAGGCCCGAAACGAGCCAGCCGCGGCTCGGAGAAAAGCCATCTCCTGGGGGCCTCCCCATGTTCTTCCACTCCTCAAGCGTGACCCCTTTACGGATGGAAGAAAAGGGGGATCTTCGCAGTGGTGGGTTCGGGCCAGAGGGGTCGGCGGGTTTGCCTCCACGTACGCCAGGTGTCCGCACACCGGGCCCAGGTGTTTGTGCCCCGTGGAGGCAGAGGGCTGCTTATTGCTGGATGCAAGTGTCCTGCGGGGTCAAGGAACGGCATGGGCACCCCCCGGCTACACAGGGCGCCGGGCCCTTATAGAGTTCCATGGGAAATCCCCCGCCCATGCCCCCTGTACCCAAGTCTGTCCTTAGCACACTGTCTGTGCGGGGCTGAAGGTGCTGCTAGGCAGTGTGGCCTGTGGGAAATCGTGCGGTCCTCTGAGTGGCAGGGAGGGCTTCTGTTTCCCCGAACAGGTGAGCAGGGACCCTGTAAAACTGCTGTGACCTCTCAAGGTGGTCATGTGACCCCTCAAGTGTGGGGCAGCTGACCTCCCAAGGGTGGGTCACGGGACCCCTCAAGGGTGGGTCACCAGACCCCTCAAGGACGGGTCACGTGACCCCAAAAGGGTGGGTCAGGAGACTCCTCAAGGGTGGGTCACGTGACCCCAAAAGGGTGGGTCACGAGACTCCTCAAGGGTGGGTCACGTGACCCCTCAGGGGTGGGTCATGTGACCCTCGGGGGTGGGTCACGTGACCCCTCAGGGGTGGGTCACGAGACCCCTCAGGGGTGGGTCACGTGACCCCTCAGGGTTGGGTCACGTGACCCCTCGGGGGTGGGTCATGTGACCCCTCGAGGTGGGTCACGTGACCCCTCAGGGGTGGGTCACGAGACCCCTCAGGGGTGGGTCACGTGACCCCTCAGGTTTGGGTCACGTGACCCCTCGGGGGTGGGTCATGTGACCCCTCGTGGGTGGGTCACGTGACCCCTCAGGGGTGGGTCACGAGACCCCTCAGGGGTGGGTCACGTGACCGCTCAGGGTTGGGTCACCAGACCCCTCAGGTGTGGGTCAGGAGACACCTAGAGGGTGAGTCCCGTGACCCGAGGAAGGCTTGTGGTGGGGAGCCTGAGTGCGCACGCGCGGCCCAAGTATAGGCCCGAAACCAGCCAGCCCCGGCTCGGAGAAAAGCCATCTCCTGGGGGCCTCCCCATGTTCCTCCTCTCCTCAAGGAGGACCCCTTTACGGATGGAAGAAAAGGGGGATCTTCGCAGTGGTGGGTTCGGGCCAGAGGGGTCTGCGGGTTTTGCCTGCACGTACGCCAGGTGCTCGCACAACGGGCCCAGGTGTTTGAGCCCCGTGGAGGCAGAGGGCTCCTTATTGCTGGATGATAGTGTTCTGCAGGGTTAAGGGAGGGCGTGGGCACTCCCAGGGCGACAGAGGGCACCTGGCCTTTAGAGAGTTCCCTGGAAAATTCCCCGCCCAGGCCCCTGGTCCACAAGTCTATCCTGCGCACAGTGTCTGTGGGAGGCTGGGAGTGCTTCTGGGCAGTGTTCCCCAGCGGAAATCGCGTGGTCCTCTAGGTGGCAGGGAGGGCTCCTGTGTCCACGGACAGGTGCCCAGGGACCCGGTGGAACTGCTGTGACCTCTAAAGGGTGGGTCAGGTGAGCCGAGGGATGTGTGTGCTTGGGCGCCTGAGTGCGCATGCGCGGCCCACGTATAGGCCCGAAACGAGCCAGCCGCGGCTCGGAGAAAAGCCATCTCCTGGGGGCCTCCCCATGTTCTTCCACTCCTCAAGCGTGACCCCTTTACGGATGGAAGAAAAGGGGGATCTTCGCAGTGGTGGGTTCGGGCCAGAGGGGTCGGCGGGTTTGCCTCCACGTACGCCAGGTGCCCGCACACCGGGCCCAGGTGTTTGTGCCCCGTGGAGGCAGAGGGCTGCTTATTGCTGGATGCAAGTGTCCTGCGGGGTCAAGGAACGGCATGGGCACTGCCCCGGCCACACAGGGCGCCGGGCCTTTGGAGAGTTCCATGGGAAATCCCCCGCCCATGCCCCCGGTACCCAAGTCTGTCCTTAGCACACTGTCTGTGCGGGGCTGAAGGTGCTGCTAGGCAGTGTGGCCTGTGGGAAATCGTGCGGTCCTCTGAGTGGCAGGGAGGGCTTCTGTTTCCCCGAACAGGTGCGCAGGGACCCTATAAAACTGCTGTGACCTCTCAAGGGGGTCATGTGACCCCTCAAGTGTGGGGCAGCTGACCTCCCAAGGGTGGGTCAAGGGACCCCTCAAGGACGGGTCACGTGACCCCAAAAGGGTGGGTCACGAGACTCCTCAAGGGTGGGTCACGTGACCCCTCAGGGGTGGGTCACGTGACCCCAAAATGGTGGGTCACGTGACCCCTCAGGTTTGGGTCACGTGACCCCTTGGGGGTGGGTCATGTGACCCCTCGGGGGTGGGTCACGTGACCCCTCAGGTGTGGGTCACGAGACCCCTCAGGGGTGGGTCACGTGACCCCTCAGGTTTGGGTCACGTGACCCCTCGGGGGTAGGTCATGTGACCCCTCGGGGGTGGGTCACGTGACCCCTCAGGGGTGGGTCACGAGACCCCTCAGGGGTGGGTCACGTGACCCCTCAGGGTTGGGTCACGAGACCCCTCAGGGGTGGGTCAGGAGACACCTAGCGGGTGAGTCCCGTGACCCGAGGAAGGCTTGTGGTGGGGAGCCTGAGTGCGCACGCGCGGCCCAAGTATAGGCCCGAAACCAGCCAGCCGCGGCTCGGAGAAAAGCCATCTCCTGGGGGCCTCCCCATGTTCCTCCTCTCCTCAACGAGGACCCCTTTACGGATGGAAGAAAAGGGGGATCTTCGCAGTGGTGGGTTCGGGCCAGAGGGGTCTGCGGGTTTGCCTGCACGTACGCCAGGTGCTCGCACAACGGGCCCAGGTGTTTGAGCCCCGTGGAGGCAGAGGGCTCCTTATTGCTGGATGATAGTGTTCTGCAGGGTTAAGGGAGGGCGTGGGCACTCCCAGGGCGACAGAGGGCACCTGGCCTTTAGAGAGTTCCCTGGAAAATTCCCCGCCCAGGCCCCTGGTCCACAAGTCTATCCTGCGCACAGTGTCTGTGGGAGGCTGGGAGTGCTTCTGGGCAGTGTACCCCAGCGGAAATCGCGTGGTCCTCTATGTGGCAGGGAGGGCTCCTGTGTCCACGGACAGGTGCCCAGGGACCCGGTGGAACTGCTGTGACCTCTAAAGGGTGGGTCAGGTGAGCCGAGGGAGGTGTGTGCTTGGGCGCCTGAGTGCGCATGCGCGGCCCACGTATAGGCCCGAAACGAGCCAGCCGCGGCTCGGAGAAAAGCCATCTCCTGGGGGCCTCCCCATGTTCTTCCACTCCTCAAGCGTGACCCCTTTACGGATGGAAGAAAAGGGGGATCTTCGCAGTGGTGGGTTCGGGCCAGAGGGGTCGGCGGGTTTGCCTCCACGTACGCCAGGTGCCCGCACACCGGGCCCAGGTGTTTGTGCCCCGTGGAGGCAGAGGGCTGCTTATTGCTGGATGCAAGTGTCCTGCGGGGTCAAGGAACGGCATGGGCACTCCCCCCGCCACACAGGGCGCCGGGCCCTTAGAGAGTTCCATGGGAAATCCCCCGCCCATGCCCCCGGTACCCAAGTCTGTCCTTAGCACACTGTGTGTGCGGGGCTGAAGGTGCTGCTAGGCAGTGTGGCCTGTGGGAAATCGTGCGGTCCTCTGAGTGGCAGGGAGGGCTTCTGTTTCCCCGAACAGGTGCGCAGGGACCCTGTAAAACTGCTGTGACCTCTCAAGGTGGTCATGTGACCCCTCAAGTGTGGGGCTGCTGACCTCCCAAGGGTGGGTCACGGGACCCCTCAAGGACGGGTCACGTGACCCCAAAAGGCTGGGTCACGAGACTCCTCAAGGGTGGGTCACGTGACCCCTCAGGGGTGGGTCATGTGACCCCTCGGGGGTGGGTCACGTGACCCCTCAGGGGTGGGTCACGAGACCCCTCGGGGGTGGGTCACGTGACCCCTCGGGGGTGGGTCACGAGACCCCTCGGGGGTGGGTCAGGAGACACCTCAAGGGTGAGTCCCGTGACCCGAGGAAGGCTTGTGATGGGGAGCCTGAGTGCGCACGCGCGGCCCACGTATAGGCCCGAAACCAGCCAGCCTCGGCTCGGAGAAAAGCCACCTCCTCGGGGCCTCCCCAGGTTCTTCCAATCCTCGAGCGTGACCCCTTTACGGATGGAAGAAATGGGGGATCTTCGCAGTGGTGGGTTCGGGCCAGAGGGGTCGGCGGGTTTGCCTCCACGTACGCCAGGTGTCCGCACACCGGGCCCAGGTGTTTGTGCCCCGTGGAGGCAGAGGGCTGCTTATTGCTGGATGCAAGTGTCCTGCGGGGTCAAGGAACGGCATGGGCACCCCCCGGCCACACAGGGCGCCGGGCCCTTATAGAGTTCCATGGGAAATCCCCCGCCCGCGCCCTGTACCCAAGTCTGCCCTTAGCACACTGTCTGTGCGGGGCTGAAGGTGCTGCTAGGCAGTGTGGCCTGTGGGAAATCGTGCGGTCCTCTGAGTGGCAGGGAGGGCTTCTGTTTCCCCGAACAGGTGCGCAGGGACCCTGTAAAACTGCTGTGACCTCTCAAGGTGGTCATGTGACCCCTCAAGTGTGGGGCAGCTGACCTCCCAAGGGTGGGTCACGGGACCCCTCAAGGGTGGGTCACGAGACCCCTCAAGGACGGGTCACGTGACCCCAAAAGGGTGGGTCAGGAGACTCCTCAAGGATGGGTCACGAGACCCCTCAGGGGTGGGTCACGTGACCCCTCAGGTTTGGGTCACGTGACCCCTTGGGGGTGGGTCATGTGACCCCTCGGGGGTGGGTCACGTGACCCCTCAGGGGTGGGTCACGAGACCCCTCAGGGGTGGGTCACGTGACCCCTCAGGGTTGGGTCACGAGACCCCTCAGGGGTGGGTCAGGAGACACCTAGCGGGTGAGTCCCGTGACCCGAGGAAGGCTTGTGGTGGGGAGCCTGAGTGCGCACGCGCGGCCCAAGTATAGGCCCGAAACTAGCCAGCCTCGGCTCGGAGAAAAGCCATCTCCTGGGGGCCTCCCCATGTTCTTCCACTCCTCAAGCGTGACCCCTTTACGGATGGAAGAAAAGGGGGATCTTCGCAGTGGTGGGTTCTGGCCAGAGGGGTCGGCGGGTTTGCCTCCACGTACGCCAGGTGCCCGCACACCGGGCCCAGGTGTTTGTGCCCCGTGGAGGCAGAGGGCTGCTTATTGCTGGATGCAAGTGTCCTGCGGGGTCAAGGAACGGCATGGGCACTCCCCCCCGCCACACAGGGCGCCGGGCCCTTAGAGAGTTCCATGGGAAATCCCCCGCCCATGCCCCCGGTACCCAAGTCTGTCCTTAGCACACTGTCTGTGCGGGGCTGAAGGTGCTGCTAGGCAGTGTGGCCTGTGGGAAATCGTGCGGTCCTCTGAGTGGCAGGGAGGGCTTCTGTTTCCCCGAACAGGTGCGCAGGGACCCTGTAAAACTGCTGTGACCTCTCAAGGTGGTCATGTGACCCCTCAAGTGTGGGGCTGCTGACCTCCCAAGGGTGCGTCACGGGACCCCTCAAGGACGGGTCACGTGACCCCAAAAGGCTGGGTCACGAGACTCCTCAAGGGTGGGTCACGTGACCCCTCAGGGGTGAGTCACGTGACCCCTCAGGGTTGGGTCACCAGACCCCTCAGGGGTGGGTCAGGAGACACCTAGAGGGTGAGTCCCGTGACCCGAGGAAGGCTTGTGGTGGGGAGCCTGAGTGCGCACTCGCGGCCCAAGTATAGGCCCGAAACCAGCCAGCCCCGGTTCGGAGAAAAGCCATCTCCTGGGGGCCCCCCCATGTTCCTCCTCTCCTCAAGGAGGACCCCTTTACGGATGGAAGAAAAGGGGGATCTTCGCAGTGGTGGGTTCGGGCCAGAGGGGTCTGCGGTTTTGCCTGCACGTACGCCAGGTGCTCGCACAACGGGCCCAGGTGTTTGAGCCCCGTGGAGGCAGAGGGCTCCTTATTGCTGGATGATAGTGTTCTGCAGGGTTAAGGGAGGGCGTGGGCACTCCCAGGGCGACAGAGGGCACCTGGCCTTTAGAGAGTTCCATGGAAAATTCCCCGCCCAGGCCCCTGGTCCACAAGTCTATCCTGCGCACAGTGTCTGTGGGAGGCTGGGAGTGCTTCTGGGCAGTGTTCCCCAGCGGAAATCGCGTGGTCCTCTAGGTGGCAGGGAGGGCTCCTGTGTCCACGGACAGGTGCCCAGGGACCCGGTGGAAATGCTGTGACCTCTAAAGGGTGGGTCAGGTGAGCCGAGGGAGGTGTGTGCTTGGGCGCCTGAGTGCGCATGCGCGGCCCACGTATAGGCCCGAAACGAGCCAGCCGCGGCTCGGAGAAAAGCCATCTCCTGGGGGCCTCCCCATGTTCTTCCACTCCTCAAGCGTGACCCCTTTACGGATGGAAGAAAAGGGGGATCTTCGCAGTGGTGGGTTCGGGCCAGAGGGGTCGGCGGGTTTGCCTCCACGTACGCCAGGTGCCCGCACACCGGGCCCAGGTGTTTGTGCCCCGTGGAGGCAGAGGGCTGCTTATTGCTGGATGCAAGTGTCCTGCGGGGTCAAGGAACGGCATGGGCACTGCCCCGGCCACACAGGGCGCCGGGCCCTTAGAGAGTTCCATGGGAAATCCCCCGCCCATGAGCCCGGTACCCAAGTCTGTCCTTAGCACACTGTCTGTGCGGGGCTGAAGGTGCTGCTAGGCAGTGTGGCCTGTGGGAAATCGTGCGGTCCTCTGAGTGGCAGGGAGGGCTTCTGTTTCCCCGAACAGGTGCGCAGGGACCCTGTAAAACTGCTGTGACCTCTCAAGGTGGTCATGTGACCCCTCAAGTGTGGGGCAGCTGACCTCCCAAGGGTGGGTCACGGGACCCCTCAAGGACGGGTCACGTGACCCCAAAAGGGTGGGTCACGAGACTCCTCAAGGGTGGGTCACGTGACCCCTCTGGGGTAGGTCACGTGACCCCTCGGGGGGGGGGGTCACGTGACCCCTCGGGGGGGGGTCACGTGACCCCTCGGGGGTGGGTCACGAGACCCCACAGGGGTGGGTCACCTGACCCCTCGGGGGTGGGTCACGAGACCCCTCAGGGGTGGGTCAGGAGACACCTCAAGGGTGAGTCCCGTGACCCGAGGAAGGCTTGTGGTGGGGAGCCTGAGTGCGCATGCGCGGTCCACGTATAGGCCCGAAACCAGCCAGCCTCGGCTCGGAGAAAAGCCACCTCCTCGGGGCCTCCCCAGGTTCTTCCAATCCTCGAGCGTGACCCCTTTACGGATGGAAGAAAAGGGGGATCTTCGCAGTGGTGGGTTCTGGCCAGAGGGGTCGGCGGGTTTGCCTCCAAGTACGCCAGGTGCCCGCACACCGGGCCCAGGTGTTTGTGCCCCGTGGAGGCAGAGGGCTGCTTGTTGCTGGATGCAAGTGACCTGCGGGGTCAAGGAACGGCATGGGCACTCCCCCGGCCACACAGGGCGCCGGGCCCTTATAGAGTACCATGGGAAATCCCCCGCCCATGCCCCCTGTACCCAAGTCTGTCCTTAGCACACTGTCTGTGCGGGGCTGAAGGTGCTGCTAGGCAGTGTGGCCTGTGGGAAATCGTGCGGTCCTCTGAGTGGCAGGGAGGGCTTCTGTTTCCCCGAACAGGTGAGCAGGGACCCGGTAAAACTGCTGTGACCTCTCAAGGTGGTCATGTGACCCCTCAAGTGTGGGGCAGCTGACCTCCCAAGGGTGGGTCACGGGACCCCTCAAGGGTGGGTCACGAGACCCCTCAAGGACGGGTCACGTGACCCCAAAAGGGTGGGTCAGGAGACTCCTCAAGGGTGGGTCACGTGACCCCAAAAGGGTGGGTCACGAGACTCCTCAAGGGTGGGTCACGTGACCCCTCAGGGGTGGGTCATGTGACCCTCGGGGGTGGGTCACGTGACCCCTCAGGGGTGGGTCACGAGACCCCTCAGGGGTGGGTCACGTGAACCCTCAGGGTTGGGTCACGTGACCCCTCGGGGGTGGGTCATGTGACCCCTGGAGGTGGGTCACGTGACCCCTCAGGGGTGGGTCATGTGACCCCTCGGGGGTGGGTTACGTGACCCCTCAGGGGTGGGTCACGTGACCCCTCGGGGGTGGGTCACGAGACCCCTCGGGGGTGGGTCAGGAGACACCTCAAGGGTGAGTCCCGTGACCCGAGGAAGGCTTGTGATGGGGAGCCTGAGTGCGCACGCGCGGCCCAAGTATAGGCCCGAAACTAGCCAGCCTCGGCTCGGAGAAAAGCCATCTCCTGGGGGCCTCCCCATGTTCTTCCACTCCTCAAGCGTGACCCCTTTACGGATGGAAGAAAAGGGGGATCTTCGCAGTGGTGGGTTCTGGCCAGAGGGGTCGGCGGGTTTGCCTCCACGTACGCCAGGTGCCCGCACACCGGGCCCAGGTGTTTGTGCCCCGTGGAGGCAGAGGGCTGCTTATTGCTGGATGCAAGTGTCCTGCGGGGTCAAGGAACGGCATGGGCACTCCCCCCCGCCACACAGGGCGCCGGGCCCTTAGAGAGTTCCATGGGAAATCCCCCGCCCATGCCCCCGGTACCCAAGTCTGTCCTTAGCACACTGTCTGTGCGGGGCTGAAGGTGCTGCTAGGCAGTGTGGCCTGTGGGAAATCGTGCGGTCCTCTGAGTGGCAGGGAGGGCTTCTGTTTCCCCGAACAGGTGCGCAGGGACCCTGTAAA
Source organism: Desmodus rotundus (assembly GCF_022682495.2). Classification (NCBI taxonomy): domain Eukaryota; kingdom Metazoa; phylum Chordata; class Mammalia; order Chiroptera; family Phyllostomidae; genus Desmodus; species Desmodus rotundus. The sequence continues at coordinate 466,069 of NW_026527511.1, forward strand.
ACTGCTGTGACCTCTCAAGGTGGTCATGTGACCCCTCAAGTGTGGGGCTGCTGACCTCCCAAGGGTGCGTCACGGGACCCCTCAAGGACGGGTCACGTGACCCCAAAAGGCTGGGTCACGAGACTCCTCAAGGGTGGGTCACGTGACCCCTCGGGGGTGGGTCACGTGACCCCAAAAGGGTGGGTCACGTGACCCCTCAGGGGCGAGTCACGTGACCCCTCAGGGTTGGGTCACCAGACCCCTCAGGGGTGGGTCAGGAGACACCTAGAGGGTGAGTCCCGTGACCCGAGGAAGGCTTGTGGTGGGGAGCCTGAGTGCGCACGCGCGGCCCAAGTATAGGCCCGAAACCAGCCAGCCCCGGTTCGGAGAAAAGCCATCTCCTGGGGGCCGCCCCATGTTCCTCCTCTCCTCAAGGAGGACCCCTTTACGGATGGAAGAAAAGGGGGATCTTCGCAGTGGTGGGTTCGGGCCAGAGGGGTCTGCGGTTTTGCCTGCACGTACGCCAGGTGCTCGCACAACGGGCCCAGGTGTTTGAGCCCCGTGGAGGCAGAGGGCTCCTTATTGCTGGATGATAGTGTTCTGCAGGGTTAAGGGAGGGCGTGGGCACTCCCAGGGCGACAGAGGGCACCTGGCCTTTAGAGAGTTCCATGGAAAATTCCCCGCCCAGGCCCCTGGTCCACAAGTCTATCCTGCGCACAGTGTCTGTGGGAGGCTGGGAGTGCTTCTGGGCAGTGTTCCCCAGCGGAAATCGCGTGGTCCTCTAGGTGGCAGGGAGGGCTCCTGTGTCCACGGACAGGTGCCCAGGGACCCGGTGGAAATGCTGTGACCTCTAAAGGGTGGGTCAGGTGAGCCGAGGGAGGTGTGTGCTTGGGCGCCTGAGTGCGCATGCGCGGCCCACGTATAGGCCCGAAACGAGCCAGCCGCGGCTCGGAGAAAAGCCATCTCCTGGGGGCCTCCCCATGTTCTTCCACTCCTCAAGCGTGACCCCTTTACGGATGGAAGAAAAGGGGGATCTTCGCAGTGGTGGGTTCGGGCCAGAGGGGTCGGCGGGTTTGCCTCCACGTACGCCAGGTGCCCGCACACCGGGCCCAGGTGTTTGTGCCCCGTGGAGGCAGAGGGCTGCTTATTGCTGGATGCAAGTGTCCTGCGGGGTCAAGGAACGGCATGGGCACTGCCCCGGCCACACAGGGCGCCGGGCCCTTAGAGAGTTCCATGGGAAATCCCCCGCCCATGAGCCCGGTACCCAAGTCTGTCCTTAGCACACTGTCTGTGCGGGGCTGAAGGTGCTGCTAGGCAGTGTGGCCTGTGGGAAATCGTGCGGTCCTCTGAGTGGCAGGGAGGGCTTCTGTTTCCCCGAACAGGTGCGCAGGGACCCTGTAAAACTGCTGTGACCTCTCAAGGTGGTCATGTGACCCCTCAAGTGTGGGGCAGCTGACCTCCCAAGGGTGGGTCACGGGACCCCTCAAGGACGGGTCACGTGACCCCAAAAGGGTGGGTCACGAGACTCCTCAAGGGTGGGTCACGTGACCCCTCTGGGGTAGGTCACGTGACCCCTCGGGGGGGGGTCACGTGACCCCTCGGGGGTGGGTCACGAGACCCCTCTGTGGTGGGTCACCTGACCCCTCGGGGGTGGGTCACGAGACCCCTCAGGGGTGGGTCAGGAGACACCTCAAGGGTGAGTCCCGTGACCCGAGGAAGGCTTGTGGTGGGGAGCCTGAGTGCGCACGCGCGGCCCACGTATAGGCCCGAAACGAGCCAGCCGCGGCTCGGAGAAAAGCCATCTCCTGGGGGCCTCCCCATGTTCTTCCACTCCTCGAGCGTGACCCCTTTACGGATGGAAGAAAAGGGGGATCTTCGCAGTGGTGGGTTCTGGCCAGAGGGGTCGGCGGGTTTGCCTCCACGTACGCCAGGTGCCCGCACACCGGGCCCAGGTGTTTGTGCCCCGTGGAGGCAGAGGGCTGCTTATTGCTGGATGCAAGTGTCCTGCGGGGTCAAGGAACGGCATGGGCACTCCCCCCCGCCACACAGGGCGCCGGGCCCTTAGAGAGTTCCATGGGAAATCCCCCGCCCATGCCCCCGGTACCCAAGTCTGTCCTTAGCACACTGTCTGTGCGGGGCTGAAGGTGCTGCTAGGCAGTGTGGCCTGTGGGAAATCGTGCGGTCCTCTGAGTGGCAGGGAGGGCTTCTGTTTCCCCGAACAGGTGCGCAGGGACCCTGTAAAACTGCTGTGACCTCTCAAGGTGGTCATGTGACCCCTCAAGTGTGGGGCTGCTGACCTCCCAAGGGTGCGTCACGGGACCCCTCAAGGACGGGTCACGTGACCCCAAGAGGCTGGGTCACGAGACTCCTCAAGGGTGGGTCACGTGACCCCTCGGGGGTGGGTCACGTGACCCCAAAAGGGTGGGTCACGTGACCCCTCAGGGGTGAGTCACGTGACCCCTCAGGGTTGGGTCACCAGACCCCTCAGGGGTGGGTCAGGAGACACCTAGAGGGTGAGTCCCGTGACCCGAGGAAGGCTTGTGGTGGGGAGCCTGAGTGCGCACGCGCGGCCCAAGTATAGGCCCGAAACCAGCCAGCCCCGGTTCGGAGAAAAGCCATCTCCTGGGGGCCGCCCCATGTTCCTCCTCTCCTCAAGGAGGACCCCTTTACGGATGGAAGAAAAGGGGGATCTTCGCAGTGGTGGGTTCGGGCCAGAGGGGTCTGCGGTTTTGCCTGCACGTACGCCAGGTGCTCGCACAACGGGCCCAGGTGTTTGAGCCCCGTGGAGGCAGAGGGCTCCTTATTGCTGGATGATAGTGTTCTGCAGGGTTAAGGGAGGGCGTGGGCACTCCCAGGGCGACAGAGGGCACCTGGCCTTTAGAGAGTTCCATGGAAAATTCCCCGCCCAGGCCCCTGGTCCACAAGTCTATCCTGCGCACAGTGTCTGTGGGAGGCTGGGAGTGCTTCTGGGCAGTGTTCCCCAGCGGAAATCGCGTGGTCCTCTAGGTGGCAGGGAGGGCTCCTGTGTCCACGGACAGGTGCCCAGGGACCCGGTGGAAATGCTGTGACCTCTAAAGGGTGGGTCAGGTGAGCCGAGGGAGGTGTGTGCTTGGGCGCCTGAGTGCGCATGCGCGGCCCACGTATAGGCCCGAAACGAGCCAGCCGCGGCTCGGAGAAAAGCCATCTCCTGGGGGCCTCCCCATGTTCTTCCACTCCTCAAGCGTGACCCCTTTACGGATGGAAGAAAAGGGGGATCTTCGCAGTGGTGGGTTCGGGCCAGAGGGGTCGGCGGGTTTGCCTCCACGTACGCCAGGTGCCCGCACACCGGGCCCAGGTGTTTGTGCCCCGTGGAGGCAGAGGGCTGCTTATTGCTGGATGCAAGTGTCCTGCGGGGTCAAGGAACGGCATGGGCACTCCCCCGGCCACACAGGGCGCCGGGCCCTTAGAGAGTTCCATGGGAAATCCCCCGCCCATGCCCCCGGTACCCAAGTCTGTCCTTAGCACACTGTCTGTGCGGGGCTGAAGGTGCTGCTAGGCAGTGTGGCCTGTGGGAAATCGTGCGGTCCTCTGAGTGGCAGGGAGGGCTTCTGTTTCCCCGAACAGGTGCGCAGGGACCCTGTAAAACTGCTGTGACCTCTCAAGGTGGTCATGTGACCCCTCAAGTGTGGGGCAGCTGATCTCCCAAGGGTGGGTCACGGGACCCCTCAAGGACGGGTCACGTGACCCCAAAAGGGTGGGTCACGAGACTCCTCAAGGGTGGGTCACGTGACCCCTCTGGGGTAGGTCACGTGACCCCTCGGGGGTGGGTCACCTGACCCCTCGGGGGTGGGTCACGAGACCCCTCGGTGGTGGGTCACCTGACCCCTCGGGGGTCGGTCACGAGACCCCTCAGGGGTGGGTCAGGAGACACCTCAAGGGTGAGTCCCGTGACCCGAGGAAGGCTTGTGGTGGGGAGCCTGAGTGCGCACGCGCGGCCCACGTATAGGCCCGAAACCAGCCAGCCGCGGCTCGGAGAAAAGCCACCTCCTCGGGGCCTCCCCAGGTTCTTCCAATCCTCGAGCGTGACCCCTTTACGGATGGAAGAAATGGGGGATCTTCGCAGTGGTGGGTTCGGGCCAGAGGGGTCGGCGGGTTTGCCTCCAAGTACGCCAGGTGCCCGCACACCGGGCCCAGGTGTTTGTGCCCCGTGGAGGCAGAGGGCTGCTTATTGCTGGATGCAAGTGTCCTGCGGGGTCATGGAACGGCATGGGCACTCCCCTGGCCACACAGGGCGCCGGGCCCTTATAGAGTTCCATGGGAAATCCCCCGCCCATGCCCCCTGTACCCAAGTCTGTCCTTAGCACACTGTCTGTGCGGGGCTGAAGGTGCTGCTAGGCAGTGTGGCCTGTGGGAAATCGTGCGGTCCTCTGAGTGGCAGGGAGGGCTTCTGTTTCCCCGAACAGGTGCGCAGGGACCCTGTAAAACTGCTGTGACCTCTCAAGGTGGTCATGTGACCCCTCAAGTGTGGGGCAGCTGACCTCCCAAGGGTGGGTCACGGGACCCCTCAAGGGTGGGTCACGAGACCCCTCAAGGACGGGTCACGTGACCCCAAAAGGGTGGGTCAGGAGACTCCTAAAGGGTGGGTCACGTGACCCCTCGTGGGTGGGTCACGTGACCCCTCAGGGGTGGGTCACGAGACCCCTCAGGGGTGGGTCACGTGACCGCTCAGGGTTGGGTCACCAGACCCCTCAGGTGTAGGTCAGGAGACACCTAGAGGGTGAGTCCCGTGACCCGAGGAAGGCTTGTGGTGGGGAGCCTGAGTGCGCACGCGCGGCCCAAGTATAGGCCCGAAACGAGCCAGCCGCGGCTCGGAGAAAAGCCATCTCCTGGGGGCCTCCCCATGTCCCTCCACTCCTCAAGGAGGACCCCTTTACGGATCGAAGAAAAGGGGGATCTTCGCAGTGGTGGGTTCGGGCCAGAGGGGTCTGCGGGTTTGCCTGCACGTACGCCAGGTGCTCGCACAACCGGCCCAGGTGTTTGAGCCCCGTGGAGGCAGAGGGCTCCTTATTGCTGGATGATAGTGTCCTGCAGGGTTAAGGGAGGGCGTGGGCACTCCCAGGGCGACAGAGGGCACCTGGCCTTTAGAGAGTTCCCTGGAAAATTCCCCGCCCAGGCCCCTGGTCCACAAGTCTATCCTGCGCACAGTGTCTGTGGGAGGCTGGGAGTGCTTCTGGGCAGTGTTCCCCAGCGGAAATCGCGTGGTCCTCTAGGTGGCAGGGAGGGCTTCTGTTTCCCCGAACAGGTGCGCAGGGACCCTATAAAACTGCTGTGACCTCTCAAGGGGGTCATGTGACCCCTCAAGTGTGGGGCAGCTGACCTCCCAAGGGTGGGTCAAGGGACCCCTCAAGGACGGGTCACGTGACCCCAAAAGGGTGGGTCACGAGACTCCTCAAGGGTGGGTCACGTGACCCCTCAGGGGTGGGTCACGTGACCCCAAAATGGTGGGTCACGTGACCCCTCAGGTTTGGGTCACGTGACCCCTTGGGGGTGGGTCATGTGACCCCTCGGGGGTGGGTCACGTGACCCCTCAGGTGTGGGTCACGAGACCCCTCAGGGGTGGGTCACGTGACCCCTCAGGTTTGGGTCACGTGACCCCTCGGGGGTAGGTCATGTGACCCCTCGGGGGTGGGTCACGTGACCCCTCAGGGGTGGGTCACGAGACCCCTCAGGGGTGGGTCACGTGACCCCTCAGGGTTGGGTCACGAGACCCCTCAGGGGTGGGTCAGGAGACACCTAGCGGGTGAGTCCCGTGACCCGAGGAAGGCTTGTGGTGGGGAGCCTGAGTGCGCACGCGCGGCCCAAGTATAGGCCCGAAACCAGCCAGCCGCGGCTCGGAGAAAAGCCATCTCCTGGGGGCCTCCCCATGTTCCTCCTCTCCTCAACGAGGACCCCTTTACGGATGGAAGAAAAGGGGGATCTTCGCAGTGGTGGGTTCGGGCCAGAGGGGTCTGCGGGTTTGCCTGCACGTACGCCAGGTGCTCGCACAACGGGCCCAGGTGTTTGAGCCCCGTGGAGGCAGAGGGCTCCTTATTGCTGGATGATAGTGTTCTGCAGGGTTAAGGGAGGGCGTGGGCACTCCCAGGGCGACAGAGGGCACCTGGCCTTTAGAGAGTTCCCTGGAAAATTCCCCGCCCAGGCCCCTGGTCCACAAGTCTATCCTGCGCACAGTGTCTGTGGGAGGCTGGGAGTGCTTCTGGGCAGTGTACCCCAGCGGAAATCGCGTGGTCCTCTATGTGGCAGGGAGGGCTCCTGTGTCCACGGACAGGTGCCCAGGGACCCGGTGGAACTGCTGTGACCTCTAAAGGGTGGGTCAGGTGAGCCGAGGGAGGTGTGTGCTTGGGCGCCTGAGTGCGCATGCGCGGCCCACGTATAGGCCCGAAACGAGCCAGCCGCGGCTCGGAGAAAAGCCATCTCCTGGGGGCCTCCCCATGTTCTTCCACTCCTCAAGCGTGACCCCTTTACGGATGGAAGAAAAGGGGGATCTTCGCAGTGGTGGGTTCGGGCCAGAGGGGTCGGCGGGTTTGCCTCCACGTACGCCAGGTGCCCGCACACCGGGCCCAGGTGTTTGTGCCCCGTGGAGGCAGAGGGCTGCTTATTGCTGGATGCAAGTGTCCTGCGGGGTCAAGGAACGGCATGGGCACTCCCCCCGCCACACAGGGCGCCGGGCCCTTAGAGAGTTCCATGGGAAATCCCCCGCCCATGCCCCCGGTACCCAAGTCTGTCCTTAGCACACTGTGTGTGCGGGGCTGAAGGTGCTGCTAGGCAGTGTGGCCTGTGGGAAATCGTGCGGTCCTCTGAGTGGCAGGGAGGGCTTCTGTTTCCCCGAACAGGTGCGCAGGGACCCTGTAAAACTGCTGTGACCTCTCAAGGTGGTCATGTGACCCCTCAAGTGTGGGGCTGCTGACCTCCCAAGGGTGGGTCACGGGACCCCTCAAGGACGGGTCACGTGACCCCAAAAGGCTGGGTCACGAGACTCCTCAAGGGTGGGTCACGTGACCCCTCAGGCGTGGGTCATGTGACCCCTCGGGGGTGGGTCACGTGACCCCTCAGGGGTGGGTCACGAGACCCCTCGGGGGTGGGTCACGTGACCCCTCGGGGGTGGGTCACGAGACCCCTCGGGGGTGGGTCAGGAGACACCTCAAGGGTGAGTCCCGTGACCCGAGGAAGGCTTGTGATGGGGAGCCTGAGTGCGCACGCGCGGCCCACGTATAGGCCCGAAACCAGCCAGCCTCGGCTCGGAGAAAAGCCACCTCCTCGGGGCCTCCCCAGGTTCTTCCAATCCTCGAGCGTGACCCCTTTACGGATGGAAGAAATGGGGGATCTTCGCAGTGGTGGGTTCGGGCCAGAGGGGTCGGCGGGTTTGCCTCCACGTACGCCAGGTGTCCGCACACCGGGCCCAGGTGTTTGTGCCCCGTGGAGGCAGAGGGCTGCTTATTGCTGGATGCAAGTGTCCTGCGGGGTCAAGGAACGGCATGGGCACCCCCCGGCCACACAGGGCGCCGGGCCCTTATAGAGTTCCATGGGAAATCCCCCGCCCGCGCCCTGTACCCAAGTCTGCCCTTAGCACACTGTCTGTGCGGGGCTGAAGGTGCTGCTAGGCAGTGTGGCCTGTGGGAAATCGTGCGGTCCTCTGAGTGGCAGGGAGGGCTTCTGTTTCCCCGAACAGGTGCGCAGGGACCCTGTAAAACTGCTGTGACCTCTCAAGGTGGTCATGTGACCCCTCAAGTGTGGGGCAGCTGACCTCCCAAGGGTGGGTCACGGGACCCCTCAAGGGTGGGTCACGAGACCCCTCAAGGACGGGTCACGTGACCCCAAAAGGGTGGGTCAGGAGACTCCTCAAGGATGGGTCACGAGACCCCTCAGGGGTGGGTCACGTGACCCCTCAGGTTTGGGTCACGTGACCCCTTGGGGGTGGGTCATGTGACCCCTCGGGGGTGGGTCACGTGACCCCTCAGGGGTGGGTCACGAGACCCCTCAGGGGTGGGTCACGTGACCCCTCAGGGTTGGGTCACGAGACCCCTCAGGGGTGGGTCAGGAGACACCTAGCGGGTGAGTCCCGTGACCCGAGGAAGGCTTGTGGTGGGGAGCCTGAGTGCGCACGCGCGGCCCAAGTATAGGCCCGAAACTAGCCAGCCTCGGCTCGGAGAAAAGCCATCTCCTGGGGGCCTCCCCATGTTCTTCCACTCCTCAAGCGTGACCCCTTTACGGATGGAAGAAAAGGGGGATCTTCGCAGTGGTGGGTTCTGGCCAGAGGGGTCGGCGGGTTTGCCTCCACGTACGCCAGGTGCCCGCACACCGGGCCCAGGTGTTTGTGCCCCGTGGAGGCAGAGGGCTGCTTATTGCTGGATGCAAGTGTCCTGCGGGGTCAAGGAACGGCATGGGCACTCCCCCCCGCCACACAGGGCGCCGGGCCCTTAGAGAGTTCCATGGGAAATCCCCCGCCCATGCCCCCGGTACCCAAGTCTGTCCTTAGCACACTGTCTGTGCGGGGCTGAAGGTGCTGCTAGGCAGTGTGGCCTGTGGGAAATCGTGCGGTCCTCTGAGTGGCAGGGAGGGCTTCTGTTTCCCCGAACAGGTGCGCAGGGACCCTGTAAAACTGCTGTGACCTCTCAAGGTGGTCATGTGACCCCTCAAGTGTGGGGCTGCTGACCTCCCAAGGGTGCGTCACGGGACCCCTCAAGGACGGGTCACGTGACCCCAAAAGGCTGGGTCACGAGACTCCTCAAGGGTGGGTCACGTGACCCCTCGGGGGTGGGTCACGTGACCCCAAAAGGGTGGGTCACGTGACCCCTCAGGGGTGAGTCACGTGACCCCTCAGGGTTGGGTCACCAGACCCCTCAGGGGTGGGTCAGGAGACACCTAGAGGGTGAGTCCCGTGACCCGAGGAAGGCTTGTGGTGGGGAGCCTGAGTGCGCACTCGCGGCCCAAGTATAGGCCCGAAACCAGCCAGCCCCGGTTCGGAGAAAAGCCATCTCCTGGGGGCCCCCCCATGTTCCTCCTCTCCTCAAGGAGGACCCCTTTACGGATGGAAGAAAAGGGGGATCTTCGCAGTGGTGGGTTCGGGCCAGAGGGGTCTGCGGTTTTGCCTGCACGTACGCCAGGTGCTCGCACAACGGGCCCAGGTGTTTGAGCCCCGTGGAGGCAGAGGGCTCCTTATTGCTGGATGATAGTGTTCTGCAGGGTTAAGGGAGGGCGTGGGCACTCCCAGGGCGACAGAGGGCACCTGGCCTTTAGAGAGTTCCATGGAAAATTCCCCGCCCAGGCCCCTGGTCCACAAGTCTATCCTGCGCACAGTGTCTGTGGGAGGCTGGGAGTGCTTCTGGGCAGTGTTCCCCAGCGGAAATCGCGTGGTCCTCTAGGTGGCAGGGAGGGCTCCTGTGTCCACGGACAGGTGCCCAGGGACCCGGTGGAAATGCTGTGACCTCTAAAGGGTGGGTCAGGTGAGCCGAGGGAGGTGTGTGCTTGGGCGCCTGAGTGCGCATGCGCGGCCCACGTATAGGCCCGAAACGAGCCAGCCGCGGCTCGGAGAAAAGCCATCTCCTGGGGGCCTCCCCATGTTCTTCCACTCCTCAAGCGTGACCCCTTTACGGATGGAAGAAAAGGGGGATCTTCGCAGTGGTGGGTTCGGGCCAGAGGGGTCGGCGGGTTTGCCTCCACGTACGCCAGGTGCCCGCACACCGGGCCCAGGTGTTTGTGCCCCGTGGAGGCAGAGGGCTGCTTATTGCTGGATGCAAGTGTCCTGCGGGGTCAAGGAACGGCATGGGCACTGCCCCGGCCACACAGGGCGCCGGGCCCTTAGAGAGTTCCATGGGAAATCCCCCGCCCATGAGCCCGGTACCCAAGTCTGTCCTTAGCACACTGTCTGTGCGGGGCTGAAGGTGCTGCTAGGCAGTGTGGCCTGTGGGAAATCGTGCGGTCCTCTGAGTGGCAGGGAGGGCTTCTGTTTCCCCGAACAGGTGCGCAGGGACCCTGTAAAACTGCTGTGACCTCTCAAGGTGGTCATGTGACCCCTCAAGTGTGGGGCAGCTGACCTCCCAAGGGTGGGTCACGGGACCCCTCAAGGACGGGTCACGTGACCCCAAAAGGGTGGGTCACGAGACTCCTCAAGGGTGGGTCACGTGACCCCTCTGGGGTAGGTCACGTGACCCCTCGGGGGGGGTCACGTGACCCCTCGGGGGGGGGGTCACGTGACCCCTCGGGGGTGGGTCACGAGACCCCACAGGGGTGGGTCACCTGACCCCTCGGGGGTGGGTCACGAGACCCCTCAGGGGTGGGTCAGGAGACACCTCAAGGGTGAGTCCCGTGACCCGAGGAAGGCTTGTGGTGGGGAGCCTGAGTGCGCATGCGCGGTCCACGTATAGGCCCGAAACCAGCCAGCCTCGGCTCGGAGAAAAGCCACCTCCTCGGGGCCTCCCCAGGTTCTTCCAATCCTCGAGCGTGACCCCTTTACGGATGGAAGAAAAGGGGGATCTTCGCAGTGGTGGGTTCTGGCCAGAGGGGTCGGCGGGTTTGCCTCCAAGTACGCCAGGTGCCCGCACACCGGGCCCAGGTGTTTGTGCCCCGTGGAGGCAGAGGGCTGCTTGTTGCTGGATGCAAGTGACCTGCGGGGTCAAGGAACGGCATGGGCACTCCCCCGGCCACACAGGGCGCCGGGCCCTTATAGAGTACCATGGGAAATCCCCCGCCCATGCCCCCTGTACCCAAGTCTGTCCTTAGCACACTGTCTGTGCGGGGCTGAAGGTGCTGCTAGGCAGTGTGGCCTGTGGGAAATCGTGCGGTCCTCTGAGTGGCAGGGAGGGCTTCTGTTTCCCCGAACAGGTGAGCAGGGACCCGGTAAAACTGCTGTGACCTCTCAAGGTGGTCATGTGACCCCTCAAGTGTGGGGCAGCTGACCTCCCAAGGGTGGGTCACGGGACCCCTCAAGGGTGGGTCACGAGACCCCTCAAGGACGGGTCACGTGACCCCAAAAGGGTGGGTCAGGAGACTCCTCAAGGGTGGGTCACGTGACCCCAAAAGGGTGGGTCACGAGACTCCTCAAGGGTGGGTCACGTGACCCCTCAGGGGTGGGTCATGTGACCCTCGGGGGTGGGTCACGTGACCCCTCAGGGGTGGGTCACGAGACCCCTCAGGGGTGGGTCACGTGAACCCTCAGGGTTGGGTCACGTGACCCCTCGGGGGTGGGTCATGTGACCCCTGGAGGTGGGTCACGTGACCCCTCAGGGGTGGGTCATGTGACCCCTCGGGGGTGGGTTACGTGACCCCTCAGGGGTGGGTCACGTGACCCCTCGGGGGTGGGTCACGAGACCCCTCGGGGGTGGGTCAGGAGACACCTCAAGGGTGAGTCCCGTGACCCGAGGAAGGCTTGTGATGGGGAGCCTGAGTGCGCACGCGCGGCCCAAGTATAGGCCCGAAACTAGCCAGCCTCGGCTCGGAGAAAAGCCATCTCCTGGGGGCCTCCCCATGTTCTTCCACTCCTCAAGCGTGACCCCTTTACGGATGGAAGAAAAGGGGGATCTTCGCAGTGGTGGGTTCTGGCCAGAGGGGTCGGCGGGTTTGCCTCCACGTACGCCAGGTGCCCGCACACCGGGCCCAGGTGTTTGTGCCCCGTGGAGGCAGAGGGCTGCTTATTGCTGGATGCAAGTGTCCTGCGGGGTCAAGGAACGGCATGGGCACTCCCCCCCGCCACACAGGGCGCCGGGCCCTTAGAGAGTTCCATGGGAAATCCCCCGCCCATGCCCCCGGTACCCAAGTCTGTCCTTAGCACACTGTCTGTGCGGGGCTGAAGGTGCTGCTAGGCAGTGTGGCCTGTGGGAAATCGTGCGGTCCTCTGAGTGGCAGGGAGGGCTTCTGTTTCCCCGAACAGGTGCGCAGGGACCCTGTAAAACTGCTGTGACCTCTCAAGGTGGTCATGTGACCCCTCAAGTGTGGGGCTGCTGACCTCCCAAGGGTGCGTCACGGGACCCCTCAAGGACGGGTCACGTGACCCCAAAAGGCTGGGTCACGAGACTCCTCAAGGGTGGGTCACGTGACCCCTCGGGGGTGGGTCACGTGACCCCAAAAGGGTGGGTCACGTGACCCCTCAGGGGCGAGTCACGTGACCCCTCAGGGTTGGGTCACCAGACCCCTCAGGGGTGGGTCAGGAGACACCTAGAGGGTGAGTCCCGTGACCCGAGGAAGGCTTGTGGTGGGGAGCCTGAGTGCGCACGCGCGGCCCAAGTATAGGCCCGAAACCAGCCAGCCCCGGTTCGGAGAAAAGCCATCTCCTGGGGGCCGCCCCATGTTCCTCCTCTCCTCAAGGAGGACCCCTTTACGGATGGAAGAAAAGGGGGATCTTCGCAGTGGTGGGTTCGGGCCAGAGGGGTCTGCGGTTTTGCCTGCACGTACGCCAGGTGCTCGCACAACGGGCCCAGGTGTTTGAGCCCCGTGGAGGCAGAGGGCTCCTTATTGCTGGATGATAGTGTTCTGCAGGGTTAAGGGAGGGCGTGGGCACTCCCAGGTCGACAGAGGGCACCTGGCCTTTAGAGAGTTCCCTGGAAAATTCCCCGCCCAGGCCCCTGGTCCACAAGTCTATCCTGCGCACAGTGTCTGTGGGAGGCTGGGAGTGCTTCTGGGCAGTGTTCCCCAGCGGAAATCGCGTGGTCCTCTAGGTGGCAGGGAGGGCTCCTGTGTCCACGGACAGGTGCCCAGGGACCCGGTGGAACTGCTGTGACCTCTAAAGGGTGGGTCAGGTGAGCCGAGGGAGGTGTGTGCTTGGGCGCCTGAGTGCGCATGCGCGGCCCACGTATAGGCCCGAAACGAGCCAGCCGCGGCTCGGAGAAAAGCCATCTCCTGGGGGCCTCCCCATGTTCTTCCACTCCTCAAGCGTGACCCCTTTACGGATGGAAGAAAAGGGGGATCTTCGCAGTGGTGGGTTCGGGCCAGAGGGGTCGGCGGGTTTGCCTCCACGTACGCCAGGTGCCCGCACACCGGGCCCAGGTGTTTGTGCCCCGTGGAGGCAGAGGGCTGCTTATTGCTGGATGCAAGTGTCCTGCGGGGTCAAGGAACGGCATGGGCACTGCCCCGGCCACACAGGGCGCCGGGCCCTTAGAGAGTTCCATGGGAAATCCCCCGCCCATGAGCCCGGTACCCAAGTCTGTCCTTAGCACACTGTCTGTGCGGGGCTGAAGGTGCTGCTAGGCAGTGTGGCCTGTGGGAAATCGTGCGGTCCTCTGAGTGGCAGGGAGGGCTTCTGTTTCCCCGAACAGGTGCGCAGGGACCCTGTAAAACTGCTGTGACCTCTCAAGGTGGTCATGTGACCCCTCAAGTGTGGGGCAGCTGACCTCCCAAGGGTGGGTCACGGGACCCCTCAAGGACGGGTCACGTGACCCCAAAAGGGTGGGTCACGAGACTCCTCAAGGGTGGGTCACGTGACCCCTCTGGGGTAGTTCACGTGACCCCTCGGGGGGGGGTCACGTGACCCCTCGGGGGTGGGTCACGAGACCCCTCGGTGGTGGGTCACCTGACCCCTCGGGGGTGGGTCACGAGACCCCTCAGGGGTGGGTCAGGAGACACCTCAAGGGTGAGTCCCGTGACCCGAGGAAGGCTTGTGGTGGGGAGCCTGAGTGCGCACGCGCGGCCCACGTATAGGCCCGAAACCAGCCAGCCGCGGCTCGGAGAAAAGCCATCTCCTGGGGGCCTCCCCATGTTCCTCCTCTCCTCAACGAGGACCCCTTTACGGATGGAAGAAAAGGGGGATCTTCGCAGTGGTGGGTTCGGGCCAGAGGGGTCTGCGGGTTTGCCTGCACGTACGCCAGGTGCTCGCACAACGGGCCCAGGTGTTTGAGCCCCGTGGAGGCAGAGGGCTCCTTATTGCTGGATGATAGTGTTCTGCAGGGTTAAGGGAGGGCGTGGGCACTCCCAGGGCGACAGAGGGCACCTGGCCTTTAGAGAGTTCCCTGGAAAATTCCCCGCCCAGGCCCCTGGTCCACAAGTCTATCCTGCGCACAGTGTCTGTGGGAGGCTGGGAGTGCTTCTGGGCAGTGTACCCCAGCGGAAATCGCGTGGTCCTCTATGTGGCAGGGAGGGCTCCTGTGTCCACGGACAGGTGCCCAGGGACCCGGTGGAACTGCTGTGACCTCTAAAGGGTGGGTCAGGTGAGCCGAGGGAGGTGTGTGCTTGGGCGCCTGAGTGCGCATGCGCGGCCCACGTATAGGCCCGAAACGAGCCAGCCGCGGCTCGGAGAAAAGCCATCTCCTGGGGGCCTCCCCATGTTCTTCCACTCCTCAAGCGTGACCCCTTTACGGATGGAAGAAAAGGGGGATCTTCGCAGTGGTGGGTTCGGGCCAGAGGGGTCGGCGGGTTTGCCTCCACGTACGCCAGGTGCCCGCACACCGGGCCCAGGTGTTTGTGCCCCGTGGAGGCAGAGGGCTGCTTATTGCTGGATGCAAGTGTCCTGCGGGGTCAAGGAACGGCATGGGCACTCCCCCCGCCACACAGGGCGCCGGGCCCTTAGAGAGTTCCATGGGAAATCCCCCGCCCATGCCCCCGGTACCCAAGTCTGTCCTTAGCACACTGTGTGTGCGGGGCTGAAGGTGCTGCTAGGCAGTGTGGCCTGTGGGAAATCGTGCGGTCCTCTGAGTGGCAGGGAGGGCTTCTGTTTCCCCGAACAGGTGCGCAGGGACCCTGTAAAACTGCTGTGACCTCTCAAGGTGGTCATGTGACCCCTCAAGTGTGGGGCTGCTGACCTCCCAAGGGTGGGTCACGGGACCCCTCAAGGACGGGTCACGTGACCCCAAAAGGCTGGGTCACGAGACTCCTCAAGGGTGGGTCACGTGACCCCTCAGGGGTGGGTCATGTGACCCCTCGGGGGTGGGTCACGTGACCCCTCAGGGGTGGGTCACGAGACCCCTCGGGGGTGGGTCACGTGACCCCTCGGGGGTGGGTCACGAGACCCCTCGGGGGTGGGTCAGGAGACACCTCAAGGGTGAGTCCCGTGACCCGAGGAAGGCTTGTGATGGGGAGCCTGAGTGCGCACGCGCGGCCCACGTATAGGCCCGAAACCAGCCAGCCTCGGCTCGGAGAAAAGCCACCTCCTCGGGGCCTCCCCAGGTTCTTCCAATCCTCGAGCGTGACCCCTTTACGGATGGAAGAAATGGGGGATCTTCGCAGTGGTGGGTTCGGGCCAGAGGGGTCGGCGGGTTTGCCTCCACGTACGCCAGGTGTCCGCACACCGGGCCCAGGTGTTTGTGCCCCGTGGAGGCAGAGGGCTGCTTATTGCTGGATGCAAGTGTCCTGCGGGGTCAAGGAACGGCATGGGCACCCCCCGGCCACACAGGGCGCCGGGCCCTTATAGAGTTCCATGGGAAATCCCCCGCCCGCGCCCTGTACCCAAGTCTGCCCTTAGCACACTGTCTGTGCGGGGCTGAAGGTGCTGCTAGGCAGTGTGGCCTGTGGGAAATCGTGCGGTCCTCTGAGTGGCAGGGAGGGCTTCTGTTTCCCCGAACAGGTGCGCAGGGACCCTGTAAAACTGCTGTGACCTCTCAAGGTGGTCATGTGACCCCTCAAGTGTGGGGCAGCTGACCTCCCAAGGGTGGGTCACGGGACCCCTCAAGGGTGGGTCACGAGACCCCTCAAGGACGGGTCACGTGACCCCAAAAGGGTGGGTCAGGAGACTCCTCAAGGATGGGTCACGAGACCCCTCAGGGGTGGGTCACGTGACCCCTCAGGTTTGGGTCACGTGACCCCTTGGGGGTGGGTCATGTGACCCCTCGGGGGTGGGTCACGTGACCCCTCAGGGGTGGGTCACGAGACCCCTCAGGGGTGGGTCACGTGACCCCTCAGGGTTGGGTCACGAGACCCCTCAGGGGTGGGTCAGGAGACACCTAGCGGGTGAGTCCCGTGACCCGAGGAAGGCTTGTGGTGGGGAGCCTGAGTGCGCACGCGCGGCCCAAGTATAGGCCCGAAACTAGCCAGCCTCGGCTCGGAGAAAAGCCATCTCCTGGGGGCCTCCCCATGTTCTTCCACTCCTCAAGCGTGACCCCTTTACGGATGGAAGAAAAGGGGGATCTTCGCAGTGGTGGGTTCTGGCCAGAGGGGTCGGCGGGTTTGCCTCCACGTACGCCAGGTGCCCGCACACCGGGCCCAGGTGTTTGTGCCCCGTGGAGGCAGAGGGCTGCTTATTGCTGGATGCAAGTGTCCTGCGGGGTCAAGGAACGGCATGGGCACTCCCCCCCGCCACACAGGGCGCCGGGCCCTTAGAGAGTTCCATGGGAAATCCCCCGCCCATGCCCCCGGTACCCAAGTCTGTCCTTAGCACACTGTCTGTGCGGGGCTGAAGGTGCTGCTAGGCAGTGTGGCCTGTGGGAAATCGTGCGGTCCTCTGAGTGGCAGGGAGGGCTTCTGTTTCCCCGAACAGGTGCGCAGGGACCCTGTAAAACTGCTGTGACCTCTCAAGGTGGTCATGTGACCCCTCAAGTGTGGGGCTGCTGACCTCCCAAGGGTGCGTCACGGGACCCCTCAAGGACGGGTCACGTGACCCCAAAAGGCTGGGTCACGAGACTCCTCAAGGGTGGGTCACGTGACCCCTCGGGGGTGGGTCACGTGACCCCAAAAGGGTGGGTCACGTGACCCCTCAGGGGTGAGTCACGTGACCCCTCAGGGTTGGGTCACCAGACCCCTCAGGGGTGGGTCAGGAGACACCTAGAGGGTGAGTCCCGTGACCCGAGGAAGGCTTGTGGTGGGGAGCCTGAGTGCGCACTCGCGGCCCAAGTATAGGCCCGAAACCAGCCAGCCCCGGTTCGGAGAAAAGCCATCTCCTGGGGGCCCCCCCATGTTCCTCCTCTCCTCAAGGAGGACCCCTTTACGGATGGAAGAAAAGGGGGATCTTCGCAGTGGTGGGTTCGGGCCAGAGGGGTCTGCGGTTTTGCCTGCACGTACGCCAGGTGCTCGCACAACGGGCCCAGGTGTTTGAGCCCCGTGGAGGCAGAGGGCTCCTTATTGCTGGATGATAGTGTTCTGCAGGGTTAAGGGAGGGCGTGGGCACTCCCAGGGCGACAGAGGGCACCTGGCCTTTAGAGAGTTCCATGGAAAATTCCCCGCCCAGGCCCCTGGTCCACAAGTCTATCCTGCGCACAGTGTCTGTGGGAGGCTGGGAGTGCTTCTGGGCAGTGTTCCCCAGCGGAAATCGCGTGGTCCTCTAGGTGGCAGGGAGGGCTCCTGTGTCCACGGACAGGTGCCCAGGGACCCGGTGGAAATGCTGTGACCTCTAAAGGGTGGGTCAGGTGAGCCGAGGGAGGTGTGTGCTTGGGCGCCTGAGTGCGCATGCGCGGCCCACGTATAGGCCCGAAACGAGCCAGCCGCGGCTCGGAGAAAAGCCATCTCCTGGGGGCCTCCCCATGTTCTTCCACTCCTCAAGCGTGACCCCTTTACGGATGGAAGAAAAGGGGGATCTTCGCAGTGGTGGGTTCGGGCCAGAGGGGTCGGCGGGTTTGCCTCCACGTACGCCAGGTGCCCGCACACCGGGCCCAGGTGTTTGTGCCCCGTGGAGGCAGAGGGCTGCTTATTGCTGGATGCAAGTGTCCTGCGGGGTCAAGGAACGGCATGGGCACTGCCCCGGCCACACAGGGCGCCGGGCCCTTAGAGAGTTCCATGGGAAATCCCCCGCCCATGAGCCCGGTACCCAAGTCTGTCCTTAGCACACTGTCTGTGCGGGGCTGAAGGTGCTGCTAGGCAGTGTGGCCTGTGGGAAATCGTGCGGTCCTCTGAGTGGCAGGGAGGGCTTCTGTTTCCCCGAACAGGTGCGCAGGGACCCTGTAAAACTGCTGTGACCTCTCAAGGTGGTCATGTGACCCCTCAAGTGTGGGGCAGCTGACCTCCCAAGGGTGGGTCACGGGACCCCTCAAGGACGGGTCACGTGACCCCAAAAGGGTGGGTCACGAGACTCCTCAAGGGTGGGTCACGTGACCCCTCTGGGGTAGGTCACGTGACCCCTCGGGGGGGGTCACGTGACCCCTCGGGGGGGGGGTCACGTGACCCCTCGGGGGTGGGTCACGAGACCCCACAGGGGTGGGTCACCTGACCCCTCGGGGGTGGGTCACGAGACCCCTCAGGGGTGGGTCAGGAGACACCTCAAGGGTGAGTCCCGTGACCCGAGGAAGGCTTGTGGTGGGGAGCCTGAGTGCGCATGCGCGGTCCACGTATAGGCCCGAAACCAGCCAGCCTCGGCTCGGAGAAAAGCCACCTCCTCGGGGCCTCCCCAGGTTCTTCCAATCCTCGAGCGTGACCCCTTTACGGATGGAAGAAAAGGGGGATCTTCGCAGTGGTGGGTTCTGGCCAGAGGGGTCGGCGGGTTTGCCTCCAAGTACGCCAGGTGCCCGCACACCGGGCCCAGGTGTTTGTGCCCCGTGGAGGCAGAGGGCTGCTTGTTGCTGGATGCAAGTGACCTGCGGGGTCAAGGAACGGCATGGGCACTCCCCCGGCCACACAGGGCGCCGGGCCCTTATAGAGTACCATGGGAAATCCCCCGCCCATGCCCCCTGTACCCAAGTCTGTCCTTAGCACACTGTCTGTGCGGGGCTGAAGGTGCTGCTAGGCAGTGTGGCCTGTGGGAAATCGTGCGGTCCTCTGAGTGGCAGGGAGGGCTTCTGTTTCCCCGAACAGGTGAGCAGGGACCCGGTAAAACTGCTGTGACCTCTCAAGGTGGTCATGTGACCCCTCAAGTGTGGGGCAGCTGACCTCCCAAGGGTGGGTCACGGGACCCCTCAAGGGTGGGTCACGAGACCCCTCAAGGACGGGTCACGTGACCCCAAAAGGGTGGGTCAGGAGACTCCTCAAGGGTGGGTCACGTGACCCCAAAAGGGTGGGTCACGAGACTCCTCAAGGGTGGGTCACGTGACCCCTCAGGGGTGGGTCATGTGACCCTCGGGGGTGGGTCACGTGACCCCTCAGGGGTGGGTCACGAGACCCCTCAGGGGTGGGTCACGTGAACCCTCAGGGTTGGGTCACGTGACCCCTCGGGGGTGGGTCATGTGACCCCTGGAGGTGGGTCACGTGACCCCTCAGGGGTGGGTCATGTGACCCCTCGGGGGTGGGTTACGTGACCCCTCAGGGGTGGGTCACGTGACCCCTCGGGGGTGGGTCACGAGACCCCTCGGGGGTGGGTCAGGAGACACCTCAAGGGTGAGTCCCGTGACCCGAGGAAGGCTTGTGATGGGGAGCCTGAGTGCGCACGCGCGGCCCAAGTATAGGCCCGAAACTAGCCAGCCTCGGCTCGGAGAAAAGCCATCTCCTGGGGGCCTCCCCATGTTCTTCCACTCCTCAAGCGTGACCCCTTTACGGATGGAAGAAAAGGGGGATCTTCGCAGTGGTGGGTTCTGGCCAGAGGGGTCGGCGGGTTTGCCTCCACGTACGCCAGGTGCCCGCACACCGGGCCCAGGTGTTTGTGCCCCGTGGAGGCAGAGGGCTGCTTATTGCTGGATGCAAGTGTCCTGCGGGGTCAAGGAACGGCATGGGCACTCCCCCCCGCCACACAGGGCGCCGGGCCCTTAGAGAGTTCCATGGGAAATCCCCCGCCCATGCCCCCGGTACCCAAGTCTGTCCTTAGCACACTGTCTGTGCGGGGCTGAAGGTGCTGCTAGGCAGTGTGGCCTGTGGGAAATCGTGCGGTCCTCTGAGTGGCAGGGAGGGCTTCTGTTTCCCCGAACAGGTGCGCAGGGACCCTGTAAAACTGCTGTGACCTCTCAAGGTGGTCATGTGACCCCTCAAGTGTGGGGCTGCTGACCTCCCAAGGGTGCGTCACGGGACCCCTCAAGGACGGGTCACGTGACCCCAAAAGGCTGGGTCACGAGACTCCTCAAGGGTGGGTCACGTGACCCCTCGGGGGTGGGTCACGTGACCCCAAAAGGGTGGGTCACGTGACCCCTCAGGGGCGAGTCACGTGACCCCTCAGGGTTGGGTCACCAGACCCCTCAGGGGTGGGTCAGGAGACACCTAGAGGGTGAGTCCCGTGACCCGAGGAAGGCTTGTGGTGGGGAGCCTGAGTGCGCACGCGCGGCCCAAGTATAGGCCCGAAACCAGCCAGCCCCGGTTCGGAGAAAAGCCATCTCCTGGGGGCCGCCCCATGTTCCTCCTCTCCTCAAGGAGGACCCCTTTACGGATGGAAGAAAAGGGGGATCTTCGCAGTGGTGGGTTCGGGCCAGAGGGGTCTGCGGTTTTGCCTGCACGTACGCCAGGTGCTCGCACAACGGGCCCAGGTGTTTGAGCCCCGTGGAGGCAGAGGGCTCCTTATTGCTGGATGATAGTGTTCTGCAGGGTTAAGGGAGGGCGTGGGCACTCCCAGGTCGACAGAGGGCACCTGGCCTTTAGAGAGTTCCCTGGAAAATTCCCCGCCCAGGCCCCTGGTCCACAAGTCTATCCTGCGCACAGTGTCTGTGGGAGGCTGGGAGTGCTTCTGGGCAGTGTTCCCCAGCGGAAATCGCGTGGTCCTCTAGGTGGCAGGGAGGGCTCCTGTGTCCACGGACAGGTGCCCAGGGACCCGGTGGAACTGCTGTGACCTCTAAAGGGTGGGTCAGGTGAGCCGAGGGAGGTGTGTGCTTGGGCGCCTGAGTGCGCATGCGCGGCCCACGTATAGGCCCGAAACGAGCCAGCCGCGGCTCGGAGAAAAGCCATCTCCTGGGGGCCTCCCCATGTTCTTCCACTCCTCAAGCGTGACCCCTTTACGGATGGAAGAAAAGGGGGATCTTCGCAGTGGTGGGTTCGGGCCAGAGGGGTCGGCGGGTTTGCCTCCACGTACGCCAGGTGCCCGCACACCGGGCCCAGGTGTTTGTGCCCCGTGGAGGCAGAGGGCTGCTTATTGCTGGATGCAAGTGTCCTGCGGGGTCAAGGAACGGCATGGGCACTGCCCCGGCCACACAGGGCGCCGGGCCCTTAGAGAGTTCCATGGGAAATCCCCCGCCCATGAGCCCGGTACCCAAGTCTGTCCTTAGCACACTGTCTGTGCGGGGCTGAAGGTGCTGCTAGGCAGTGTGGCCTGTGGGAAATCGTGCGGTCCTCTGAGTGGCAGGGAGGGCTTCTGTTTCCCCGAACAGGTGCGCAGGGACCCTGTAAAACTGCTGTGACCTCTCAAGGTGGTCATGTGACCCCTCAAGTGTGGGGCAGCTGACCTCCCAAGGGTGGGTCACGGGACCCCTCAAGGACGGGTCACGTGACCCCAAAAGGGTGGGTCACGAGACTCCTCAAGGGTGGGTCACGTGACCCCTCTGGGGTAGTTCACGTGACCCCTCGGGGGGGGGTCACGTGACCCCTCGGGGGTGGGTCACGAGACCCCTCGGTGGTGGGTCACCTGACCCCTCGGGGGTGGGTCACGAGACCCCTCAGGGGTGGGTCAGGAGACACCTCAAGGGTGAGTCCCGTGACCCGAGGAAGGCTTGTGGTGGGGAGCCTGAGTGCGCACGCGCGGCCCACGTATAGGCCCGAAACGAGCCAGCCGCGGCTCGGAGAAAAGCCATCTCCTGGGGGCCTCCCCATGTTCTTCCACTCCTCGAGCGTGACCCCTTTACGGATGGAAGAAAAGGGGGATCTTCGCAGTGGTGGGTTCTGGCCAGAGGGGTCGGCGGGTTTGCCTCCACGTACGCCAGGTGCCCGCACACCGGGCCCAGGTGTTTGTGCCCCGTGGAGGCAGAGGGCTGCTTATTGCTGGATGCAAGTGTCCTGCGGGGTCAAGGAACGGCATGGGCACTCCCCCCCGCCACACAGGGCGCCGGGCCCTTAGAGAGTTCCATGGGAAATCCCCCGCCCATGCCCCCGGTACCCAAGTCTGTCCTTAGCACACTGTCTGTGCGGGGCTGAAGGTGCTGCTAGGCAGTGTGGCCTGTGGGAAATCGTGCGGTCCTCTGAGTGGCAGGGAGGGCTTCTGTTTCCCCGAACAGGTGCGCAGGGACCCTGTAAAACTGCTGTGACCTCTCAAGGTGGTCATGTGACCCCTCAAGTGTGGGGCTGCTGACCTCCCAAGGGTGCGTCACGGGACCCCTCAAGGACGGGTCACGTGACCCCAAGAGGCTGGGTCACGAGACTCCTCAAGGGTGGGTCACGTGACCCCTCGGGGGTGGGTCACGTGACCCCAAAAGGGTGGGTCACGTGACCCCTCAGGGGTGAGTCACGTGACCCCTCAGGGTTGGGTCACCAGACCCCTCAGGGGTGGGTCAGGAGACACCTAGAGGGTGAGTCCCGTGACCCGAGGAAGGCTTGTGGTGGGGAGCCTGAGTGCGCACGCGCGGCCCAAGTATAGGCCCGAAACCAGCCAGCCCCGGTTCGGAGAAAAGCCATCTCCTGGGGGCCGCCCCATGTTCCTCCTCTCCTCAAGGAGGACCCCTTTACGGATGGAAGAAAAGGGGGATCTTCGCAGTGGTGGGTTCGGGCCAGAGGGGTCTGCGGTTTTGCCTGCACGTACGCCAGGTGCTCGCACAACGGGCCCAGGTGTTTGAGCCCCGTGGAGGCAGAGGGCTCCTTATTGCTGGATGATAGTGTTCTGCAGGGTTAAGGGAGGGCGTGGGCACTCCCAGGGCGACAGAGGGCACCTGGCCTTTAGAGAGTTCCATGGAAAATTCCCCGCCCAGGCCCCTGGTCCACAAGTCTATCCTGCGCACAGTGTCTGTGGGAGGCTGGGAGTGCTTCTGGGCAGTGTTCCCCAGCGGAAATCGCGTGGTCCTCTAGGTGGCAGGGAGGGCTCCTGTGTCCACGGACAGGTGCCCAGGGACCCGGTGGAAATGCTGTGACCTCTAAAGGGTGGGTCAGGTGAGCCGAGGGAGGTGTGTGCTTGGGCGCCTGAGTGCGCATGCGCGGCCCACGTATAGGCCCGAAACGAGCCAGCCGCGGCTCGGAGAAAAGCCATCTCCTGGGGGCCTCCCCATGTTCTTCCACTCCTCAAGCGTGACCCCTTTACGGATGGAAGAAAAGGGGGATCTTCGCAGTGGTGGGTTCGGGCCAGAGGGGTCGGCGGGTTTGCCTCCACGTACGCCAGGTGCCCGCACACCGGGCCCAGGTGTTTGTGCCCCGTGGAGGCAGAGGGCTGCTTATTGCTGGATGCAAGTGTCCTGCGGGGTCAAGGAACGGCATGGGCACTCCCCCGGCCACACAGGGCGCCGGGCCCTTAGAGAGTTCCATGGGAAATCCCCCGCCCATGCCCCCGGTACCCAAGTCTGTCCTTAGCACACTGTCTGTGCGGGGCTGAAGGTGCTGCTAGGCAGTGTGGCCTGTGGGAATTCGTGCGGTCCTCTGAGTGGCAGGGAGGGCTTCTGTTTCCCCGAACAGGTGCGCAGGGGACCCTGTAAAACTGCTGTGACCTCTCAAGGTGGTCATGTGACCCCTCAAGTGTGGGGCAGCTGATCTCCCAAGGGTGGGTCACGGGACCCCTCAAGGACGGGTCACGTGACCCAAAAGGGTGGGTCACGAGACTCCTCAAGGGGTGGGTCCACGTGACCCCTCTGGGCGTAGTCAACGTGACCCCTCGGGGGTGGGTCACCTGACCCCTCGGGGGTGGGTCACGAGACCCCTCGGTGGTGGGTCACCTGACCCCTCGGGGGTGGGTCACGAGACCCCTCAGGGGTGGGTCAGGGAGACACCTCAAGGGTGAGTCCCGTGACCCGAGGAAGGCTGTGGTGGGGAGCCTGAGTGCGCACGCGCGGCCCCACGTATAGGCCCGAAACCAGCCAGCCGCGGCTCGGAGAAAAGCCACCTCCTCGGGGCCTCCCCAGGTTCTTCCAATCCTCGAGCGTGACCCCTTTACGGATGGAAGAAATGGGGGATCTTCGCAGTGGTGGGTTCGGGCCAGAGGGGTCGGCGGGTTTGCCTCCAAGTACGCCAGGTGCCCGCACACCGGGCCCAGGTGTTTGTGCCCCGTGGAGGCAGGAGGGGCTGCTTATTGCTGGATGCAAGTGTCCTGCGGGGTCATGGAACGGCATGGGCACTCCCCTGGCCACACAGGGCGCCGGGCCCTTATAGGAGTTCCATGGGAAATCCCCCGCCCATGCCCCCCTGTACCCAAGTCTGTCCTTAGCACACTGTCTGTGCGGGGCTGAAGGTGCTGCCTAGGCAGGTGTGGCCTGTGGGAAATCGTGCGGTCCCTCTGAGTGGCAGGGAGGGCTTCTGTTTCCCCGAACAGGTGCGCAGGGACCCTGTAAAAACTGCTGTGACCTCTCAAGGTGGTCATGTGACCCCTCAAGTGTGGGGCAGCTGACCTCCCAAGGGTGGGTCACGGGACCCCTCAAGGGTGGGTCACGAGGACCCCTCAAGGACGGGTCACGTGACCCCCAAAAGGGTGGGGTCAGGAGACTCCTAAAGGGTGGGTCACGTGACCCCTCGTGGGTGGGTCACGTGACCCCTCAGGGGTGGGTCACGAGACCCCTCAGGGGTGGGTCACGTGACCCGCTCAGGGTTGGGTCACCAGACCCCTCAGGTGTAGGTCAGGAGACACCTAGAGGGTGAGTCCCGTGACCCGAGGAAGGCTTGTGGTGGGGAGCCTGAGTGCGCACGCGCGCGGCCCAAGTATAGGCCCGAAACGAGCCAGCCGCGGCTCGGAGAAAAGCCATCTCCTGGGGGCCTCCCCATGTCCCTCCACTCCTCAAGGAGGTCCCCCTTTACGGATCGAAGAAAAGGGGGATCTTCGCAGTGGTGGGTTCGGGCCAGAGGGGTCTGCGGGTTTGCCTGCACGTACGCCAGGTGCTCGCACAACCGGCCCAGGTGTTGAGCCCCCGTGGAGGCAGAGGGGCTCCTTATTGCTGGATGATAGTGTCCTGCAGGGTTAAGGGAGGGCGTGGGCACTCCCAGGGCGACAGAGGGCACCTGGCCTTTAGAGAGTTCCCCTGGAAAATTCCCCGCCCAGGCCCCTGGTCCACAAGTCTATCCTGCCGCACAGTGGTCTGTGGGAGGCTGGGAGTGCTTCTGGGCAGTGTTCCCCAGCGGAAATCGCGTGGTCCTCTAGGTGGCAGGGAGGGCTTCTGTTTCCCCGAACAGGTGCGCAGGGACCCTATAAAACTGCTGTGACCTCTCAAGGGGGTCATGTGACCCCTCAAGTGTGGGGCAGCTGACCTCCCAAGGGTGGGTCAAGGGGACCCCTCAAGGACGGGTCACGTGACCCCCAAAAGGGTGGGTCACGAGACTCCTCAAGGGTGGGTCACGTGACCCCTCAGGGGTGGGTCACGTGACCCCAAAATGGTGGGTCACGTGACCCCTCAGGTTTGGGTCACGTGACCCCTTGGGGGTGGGTCATGTGACCCCTCGGGGGGTGGGTCACGTGACCCCTCAGGTGTGGGTCACGAGACCCCTCAGGGGTGGGTCACGTGACCCCTCAGGTTTGGGTCACGTGACCCCTCGGG